>NC_088870.1:44605671-44798258 GCF_032884065.1 Artemia franciscana
TTTTTATTCTTTTCTGAATTTAGTTTCGTGAAAGAGAGAACTAAACTTTCTCGTTAATGACACGATTGCAAAGAGGAAAATTAAGAGATAGCTTTTTTTTATCCTATCATTACTTTCAGGAAGCAATATAATACAATATATATATATATATATATATATATATATATATATATATATATATATATATATATATATATATATATATATATATATAATATATATATATATATATATATATATATATATATATATATATATATATATATATATATATATATAATATATATATATATATATATATATATATATATATATATATATATATATATATATATATATATATATATATATATATATATATATATATATATATATATATATATATATAATAAAAATCACCCCCTTCCCTCCACCCAGATTTTCAAAATGTATTCCACTCCCCTGCCCCCCCCCCCCCCAAAAAAAAAATGGTAAACTGGCACTAATGACGACTATTTTTGTTTCTCCTGCAATTGTTTTTGGAATGGCCACATTTGACTACATGACTAGTTTTGACCTTTTTTGAAATAACTACTAATTTCTCAATATTTTTGTTAGTACTGCTTTAGTAGTAGCATAATTTTTCTTTTTCCTACAATTATTGTTAAGAGGAAATTAAGCACTTACTTGAGGTTTAAAATGATACAATTAATGAAGATTCTTATTTGAACTTCTACACATGTTTTTTGTCCTTTTGGAATTTTGAGGTTATAACAGAAGAATAAGAACTTTCTTGTTCTTATTTAACAAAATTGCAACATGCAAAACTAGTGATAGCTTTTGTTTTTCAGCCTGTATTTTGAGGAAGAAATGAAACTTCTTACGACTTGTCTTTCATTTGTTTAATTAATTAGTGTAGTCTTTCATTTATTTAATTAAAGATTGAGACGTTAGATTTAAGTTTTGGAGCACCTTCCTTTCCTTAAACTAAGTCTCGAAGTTTGACAGATAATGTTTGTTAACTTAAAAGAGCTACAGCCATTAAAAGGAGTGTTTTTCAAATTTGTTTTGGGTTTTGAAGAGAGATTGGTTAAGAGAAGAAACTTTGAAAGACTCCTTTGTCCCAGAAAAGACGTTTTTATTTCAGTATCTGTATATTTTGTCTCAGGCATAATTAGAAACCTTATAGGACACCTAAATTAACCACTCTAACAAGCTGAACAGAAAAACAGATTGTCTAACTAGCACTGTTGAGGATTAAATATCTTTACTGAATAACTGAAGAATAAATATCTTCTTTAACTGAATATGTGCTTCAGCAGTGGCTCTGGATTTTGATTTTCCCCTCCTCTCTTCCCCTGAGAATCGTATCCGTGATGGTGGTTAAAAAATGGAGATGTGAAAACTTATTCTAATCCTCGTTAACTGAGAGGTATGATAGAAAAAAATGAAGACCAAAGGTGCCGTCAGACAGCAAAGGCTGTATATTTTGTCGCAAGAAAAATTAGAAACCTTATAGGACACCCAAATTAACTGCTCTAACAAGCTGAACAGAAACACGGATTGTCTACAAGCACTGTTGAGGATTAAATATAAATGTTAAATACTATAAGATGTTCTTAAATAGCATTTAAAAATAACTAGGCAGAATTATTTTAACGATCCTTAAAAAAGCACTTTAGCATTTATATACCCAAAACTTTATATCAGGTATTGTCGTTTTATTTCCAAGGTGCTTTGAATAGGGAATGTTATTATAGCTGACAGCAAAATTAATATGAATATTATTCCTATTATTCAGGGAGGTCTCTGTGGCTGTGAAAAAAAACATACTAAAAGATGAGTAGTAAACTTGTTCAAGGTAGTAACTGCAGTTCCGGGTTCGCTTTCAGTAACAAAAGTATCGGTAAATATATGACTGTCCACATTATTGACTTACCAATAAAGTGAACATACCACTCAATACCTTCTTTTATGCTCTTTAGCAATAAAATAATCACGTCTATCTCATAATTCATATTTAAGCAATTTTTGAGCTCTTAAAAATGACCAATTTTCATCTAAAAGGTCGAGTTATCGGTCGTTTTCCGAGAAAATAATACAACGTTTTCTCAATACTGTTTTCTCAGTCGTTTTCGACAAAATAATACTACATTTTCTCAGTACCAAAATTATTTATAATAGGGTTAGTTTAGGTTATATTAGATTAGGTCAAAAAGTGCTTATATTTAAACTTGGATATAAGCGATTATTATATTAGTAAAGAGCATAAAAAAAGGTATCGAGTGGTATGTTCACTTTATTGGTAAGTCATATATTTGCCAAAGTATCTTTTGTATTTTGACACCTAATGTCTCTCATGTTACCCAATTTATACAAAAGTATCTTACGTGTTTGATTCTTCGTATAGATGAAAATGTGCCCTCTTGCTAAGGAACATCAGTTTACTAATGCTGATGATGGTAAAACAGTTTTGTATTAGCAGAAAAGGCTTCAACTTAAGGTTACTACTCTATGTAACCTTAGGTTTAAACTCTACGCAACTAAAAAGGGCAACTTAACTCTCTGTTTTTCATTGGAACAACTAAAAAACTACAGTTTAGCTGATGTGTCGTAGTTACAGTTGAAAAACACATTTGGAAAAGCAAAAGAACGATTTGAGTCAGCATCACCAGCATCACAAAAAGTATTTATGGTCGTTTATAAAGGAGAACTATATAAGTCAGCATTACTATTATCCATGGTACTATGACAGACCGAAACCTGATGAATGTCAACATTCAACGACGTAAGTGCAAAATAATAAATATTTAACCTTTCTGCTCAACATTTTCATGAATGTTGACCATTTCTGAAATTTGTATTTCGAGATTCCAAGCTAATTTCTAAACCATTTCTGAGATTTATAACCTAACCTTAACCATCAAACCTTGCAAAATACCGACGAAGCTGACTGGTTGACAAACACATAGTTACTTGGTGTATGTCAAAATATTTGTTAAATATCCTTAATCTGGGCTTTCAATGGTGAATGTCAACATTCACCAGACATCAGTCTTTCACGGTAACATCCATAAAAATAAGTATATCACAAGTCGAATTGAAGAGTCATGTGTCTGTCTTCCAAATAAACGTTAGTTGGTGTATGATTATTCATAATGTAATTTTGACAAATGAGTTATTTGTCGCTCCGTAAGCACGATGGATAGACAGGCAAGTACTGCAAACTATAATACTAGTAACTAGCTGAACAGACAAAGCTAAATAACGTTACCATCATTCATCATTTTAAGTTCACCACGAAAAGTGATTAGCGGCTTTCAAAAAGTATTACCATATTTAAATGCTAAAATATTATATTTAGTGCTATTTGTATATTATTCAAAAAAAAGTTAACAGAAAATTTTTTAAATACTTTAAAAAGTCTTCAAATGTATGCCTAAATAATGGTCTTTAAATATGTTACAGTACTACCAACAAGCTAAACAGTACCATCATTCATCATTCCATCATCCATCAAGTTCATCACATAAAACCTTATTTAATTAAATGTTGCCTTATTCAATGCTCAAAAAATATTTTCAGGGATGCCCACCCAATTGGATAATCTGTCTTGGCTTTTTTCTACAATTGGCCATGACTTTGACTTTTCTCACAACTATTCCTTTTTTTTTATTCAAAAATCAACGGACTCGGTCAAGGCCGAAGGCCACATGCCGATTGCACATGCACGGCTCCACAATACCGATTATTTATAAATACTTTAGTAAAAAAAAAGTATTAAGACACATTTTTAAAAGCTTATCTTAATAATTCTATTTCAATTCTCTTACAGTAGTACCAACAAGCTCAGTGGCGTCATTTGGAGGGGAGGGAAAAAGGGGGCAGTTGCTTCCCCACCTAATATTTGGAGAAAAAGGTAATTAATTGAGTAACTTCAAACTGTTGCTCGTTTTAAGCTTAAAATTCGCTGTTTACTTCGACCAGATAATTGTTTTTTAATTGCAGCTCGTTTTTAATGTAAAAAACACAAAAAATATTGGTCCTTGGCGATTCCTCATTAATATTTATTCAATATACCACCTTTGAAGTCTTATCATCAAGGAAATAGGCCATCTACTTCTTATACAAGCTCAGCGTAACATCAACAAGGGGGAATTCTAATACTTGGATTACATTATAGTGAGAAAAAGTTTGACTTTTTTCATTATCTGAATTAAACTATGATGCGTTAATTTTGCGTTTTAAGCTAGATTAAGCCATTATTTGATACTTGGTCTAGGACATCCCATAAGGCAGTACCGATGGAATTCAGACCTACAGAAGTCTGAGGACCTAAAATCTCCAATATCGAATGGTATATCCCTTTTGTTGCTATTGAAACTAGTTCCAGTGGTGCCGATCCCAGGGGGAATATTTGCCCCTGAATTTTCTCCATCGCTTGATTTCAAAAATATACTTTATTTGGTATTCTGATAGAAAGAAGAAGAAAAAATTGCCCCATTCCTTAAATTTCTCCGTATAAATCTCGGATTAGATAGGGCTCATTTGATTCGAATACAGAAGATCTAATACCCATTCTAAGAGTCAAAAGTGAATGGAGAGCAATTTGCCCCTTCCTCCATAAGCCTATCATTCCCCCAAACACAGCTGAGAAATTTTAATAGAACAATTTTGTTCAGCATTGCTGAAAGGTCCAGTAAATATGTCTTTGGGGATGTCAACCTCTCCACAGTCATCAGTACTGTGTGTCTTATATGGATATAGGTTGGGAAATTCGTTCATTTGTTTATGTATAGTACATGTTATTGAGATATAGTATGTACATAGTATGTTAGTATGTATAGTATGTATAGTATGTTATATAGTATGTATTATTGGCATGCATGTTTGGAGCTTATTTTTCAAAAAGACGAAGGGAATTCGGGTGAGCATTTAATAGAACCTTGAGGGGTGTGTTGAACTAAATCAAAACACGTTATGAATGTAGGAATCCTCAAAAGGGCGTAGTTCATTAGTGATTGTGTATATTAATTCAGTACTTTCAGGAAATGACAAGGAAGATGATCACAAAAAGAATATTTGCATGTGACGACTACTACTACACCTACCACTACTGCTACCACTATTACTACTATTGTCACACTACTCCATTTACAATATTAAGGGAAAATTTGAACTAAATCAAAAGACACTATGCGCTTGCATATTGTCAAAAGAGTGCATTTCAAAGAATGGATTTGGTTTCTAAGTTGGAACTTTCAAACAATGCTAAAAGAAGAAAATCATCTCACCATAAGGGAATATGTGCACACTACTACTAATATTTCTATTAATGCCTGATTTACTATTACTTCTACAACTGCTACTTCTATTGCAACTACTTGTAAAGGCAATACATTAATAATGCTGCTGCTACTAGTACTACTGCTATTACTATTAATACAACTAGTAGTAATACAAAGACTACTAGTATGACTAATATTACAACTATGCCTATCGAGCCTATATGTCTATATTACAACTATGGTATGAAGGTGAAATTTTAAAGATTTTTTTTTGGGGGGGGGGCTTAATCACAACCTGCCATCTATATACAGGTTGTCAAAAGGGCGCAAATGAATTATCTTAGGAACGGTTTGGCGTGTAAAATTGAAACTAACAGGGCTTGTTGTGGGGGATGCTGAAAAAAATAAAAGAAAATATTTGTATCCTATTGCTACTGCTTCTACTGATACTACCACTACTGTTACTATTATTACTGCTTCAACTATACTACCGCCACTAAAACTAAGGCTACTACTATTAATTCTAATGCTTCTACTACTGCTGCTGCTACTATAACTGAGGGTATTAGGGTGAAAAGTTTGGGAAATATTTAAATTGTATGGAACTAGATCGAAACACACTGTGCTCACACAGGTCGTTAAGAGGGCGTATTAGAAATTCTTCAGGAACGTTTCATGGTACTGAGTTCAAACTTTCAACCTGTGTTGATGGGGATGTTGGAGAAGCCAAAGGTGATATGCGCATACTTCTTCTAATGCTGCAACAACTATTGCTATTTCGCAAGCTAAGGGTACTAAAGTGAAGTTTTAGAGGAAAATTCAGGCAGATGTTGAACTAAATCAAAAAGTTTTCGTGCCATTTCTAAGAGTAAAAGGAAATTGGAGGCCAAGCAGCCCCCCTTCAAAGCTTATTCATTTTCTAGACATATCCAGTTATAATTTTTTTGACAGTCATATTTTTCAGCATAGTAGAACAATCCAGTAACTATGCCTCTAGGGATATTGGGTGTGTCAATCCCCATAATTATACAATCTGCCCATTATAGTTTTAAGCTAAATGTTGCTTTAAAATTAAATCAAAAGGTATTTTGTGTATGGTTGCCGTTAGGACACCTTGGAAACATATTGAGAACGAATGGGGGTATTAAGTTAAAATCTTGGGGGCTACTACTATTACGTCTGCTCTTACAAGTGAAATAAATCAAAAGAGTATAAATGAGTATAAAAGAGTATAAAAGAGTATAATACTCTTTTGATTTATTTCACTTGTAAGAGCAGACGTAATAGTAGTAGCCCCCAAGATTTTAACTTAATACCCCCATTCGTTCTCAATATGTTTCTAAGGTGTCCTATTCATGTGTGGAGAGCCAAAGTTAAAACATGTATTAATTCAAAAACATTCAGAAATTAAATTTAAGAAACAAGTTTTTTAACGGAAAATAAGGAGCGAGACTAAAGCTTAAAACGGACAGAAATTACTCCTTTGATGAAAGGAGCTGTTCCCTCCTTAACGCCCCGCTCTTTACGCTAAAGTTTCTTTTTGTTTTAAAAAGTAGAGTTGAGAGAAAGAGTCAAACTCTTTTTATTGTTTTTACTACTTTTACTTTTTTACTGTTCTAAAAAGTAGAGTTGAGAGAAAGAGTCAAACTTTAGCATAAATAGCGGGGCGTTGAGGAGGGAACATCCCTTTCATACACGGAGTAATATCTGTTCGTTTCAAGTTTAAATGTCGCTCCTTGCTTTCAGCTAAAAAGCTTTTTTTTATTTAATAGTTATTAGAAGGTAAGGGGATGCTGCATCAATGAGTTGGACATAATTACGGCCTTAAAAATGAATTATTCCGGCAAGTAAAAGAATGATTAAATTAATATAGTCTCCTTGTATACCAAGTATAATTTACTGTTAACATAAGGATAATATCTCTGAAACAACAGGTGCAATTTTAATAGCGTTTGAATATTTCGCAGTTTAGGTAAACCTCAGAAAACCTCAGAGAGTTTACATATAAATATATTGTAACTCAAGAATCTTTTGCCCTTTATATTAGCCGAATATTTTATAGAAAAGAGCCTAGCTAAAATTTTGCCGTAGTAACAACGGGTACATACAGAAACGATTAAAAAAATGTCTCCCTTTCTGACGTAGCTTTATAGAAAATGGGATTTACTCACGAAAATATTCCCCAGAAATAAACAAGCGTAATAAAAACATATTTTCAACACGGAAGTATGCGAAAATGGTCCCTTTTATTCTCTTTGAATGAACTATCTTAATCTTGTAATTATGAAGGGAAAATTGTGGATGCACTCACCAGAACATAGACATTGAAGGGCATTGCCGCAATGGCTACTAAGCAGTCCGCCACAGCTAAACTCACAATGAAATAATTAGTTGCGGATTTGAGTGATCTTTCACGAAAAACAGCTAAAATCACAAGTAAATTTCCAAACACAGTAAAAATTGGTAGAAAGAGCAACAATAATGCCCAATAATTCTTATCAATAATATATTCACTGTCACTGAGCGTACAATTGTGATCACTGGTGTTTAAAGTTAAGTTACTACACAAAGAATCATAGAAATTGCCACTTGAATCGAACTCTATGTCGCTGGAATTTCCGATGACGGATTCAGTGGTGGCCATAACGCTTGTACTTATTGTTGTAGGAAGGATTCTTCGTAATAATATACGTCCTGGTTTTTCATTTCTGGAAGGGCGTAAAATATGTCCTTGAAGCCTTGCAACTTTTCTTTTCTGGCCTCCGGTGACCATCGATGTATTTTTCCTATCCAGCTTGGTTGCGTTTTACAGATTCCCACGAAGTAAGGATTTATTTCTGAAAAATAATTTGAATTTGTTTACTCTTCACTTATTTCTCATTTAACAGCAGAAATAACGGACTATAATATGAATAAGGAGAAAAAACAGAATACTGGAATTTGTGTAAGGTGATAAATGATAATGCAGTATCTAAACAAGGACAAATTTTTGAAAGAATTGCTTTGAAAATTCTCACGGAGTTCAGATTTGTTTCTGAAAAATAATTTAGTAAATTGGGAGATATTTACATTGCTGAGCTAAGAATTAGGTGAACATACCACTTGATACTTTTTTTGATTATAGCAATTGTTTTACTCGAAAATTCAATTTAAAGCCCTTTCTGGACCCTTAGAAATGAAATATTTTTCTATTATTATTGGCTATAGAAAAGGGTTAAAAAACAATCGTTCTTGCTTCGCAGTATGCAGAATAACTGTATTTAACACATTTCAAATGCAGCTCCATTATATCTTACCTCAGCCTGCCTAATGTGCAAATATATATCCCAAACTATATATTTCCAATGTATATTTTGGCTCTTGATTTCATCATAGTCGATTCAATTTACTGGTGTAAAGGTTTAACTAAGTGTGACGCTAGCGGTTTAAAGTGAACATGGCAATTTTTAAACAATTTACAAATCCTTTATTCAATTGGATAGTAATGAATCAATGCCCGTGGACTATTTAATTTTAACAGAATTAAAAACCAATATTTTAACCCTTTTGTATTGCCAAAATAAGAGAAAAAGATATCACCTGTGAGTGTCCTTAGAGAGCTTAAAATTGAACTTTCGAGTAAATTAATTATTATATTCACAAAGACCATTAAAAAGGCACCGAGGAGTATGTTCACCTAAGTCATGGCCGAGTAATTGAAATTTTTCCAAATTTGCCAAAAATTTTAATTATTGAAAAACATAGGACAGGAAATAAAAGTACGAAAAGAGAGAAATGTGAAAGAATATAAAATTAGACATTAAATAACGTAAAGAAATGAGTATAGTTATAACAAATTATCAAATGCGACTATAGATCTCTTTAAGGTACATTAAGGCATACATTATAAGTTAGTGACACTGAAAAATTTGCATAATTAAAAAAAAGAGAACACCCAAAAAATTCAATGGGAACTTGATAATAATCCTGCCATCAACCCAAGAACAAAAAATAGTAATTTTCCAGCGAAAGTTGGTCGCAAATCGTGTGAGAAACTGAAAAGATAGGTGTTTTTCGTGTTTACTTTTCTTTTCAAGAGGACTCAACTGAACTCAGATGGCAAGTTATGGTCACTTTTAAGTAACAAAAGAGGTCATGCCACAGCCAAGTAACGATATCAGGTACAAAATAGCCTTTTTTCCCCTCAATAAAGTCTCGAATCAAAATTCTAAGATAACCAATCAGCGTTCATAAAAAAAGCAATGGAAAGTAAAAATAAATGAAGATGGCGTGCATGATTGTTAGAGATGATGATTCAGAGGAACCAGGGCCATATCTAGATTTACTTCTTTAAAAGAAGAATCCAACAACTTGTGGTAACGAACTGTAAGTAAGGAGCAACTTGGCTCAATAGTAACTGAAACTCTAAGAAACGGGTTTTTAATACCAGTAGATACATCAAAAGAATCAACTTGTTAGGCTGATTCCAAATATGTAGGAATCTTCTTGCTTAGTGTTACCCATCGAAAGTTACAAGCCTGATAAAATTTACCGGATTTTTTTAAATAGGGGGAGGGGGCACCCTCTAAATTTAAAGAAATCTTAATGAAAACCACACCATCAACTTCAGTGTACCAGAGATCCCTACTGTAGTAGTTTCAAGCTCCTATATAAAAAAAATGTGGAAATATGCTATTTTTTGCCAAAAGGCAGATCACGGATGCGTGTTTATTTGTTCTTTTTCCCATTGGTGATGGTATTGCAATAATAGCCCTAGAAGATCAAAAGAGGGTTCGATCAAACGGAAATTAAAAGCTCTACCACTCATTTTAAGTGGACAGAAAGATGGAGGGCAACTGCCCCTACGCCTATTTTTCCCCAAAGTTATTTGCTTAAAATTTTGCGATAGCCATTTTGTTCAGTAGAGTTGAAAGATCATATAACTAAGTTTTCAGGTGTAAAATGACCCCTCCTCCTAGAGTCCGTGGAGGGAGCCCTGTAAGTTTGGGAAGTATACAGACGTTTTTTGGGGGGTGGGAGTTGTGTTTGGGGTTGATTTCTATAGGGAGAATCTTCCTTGGGAAGTGAGTTTCCGGGGGGGTTATCTTTTGAGGGGAATATTACACTGGGGGATTTGACAGAATTAATATACGAAATTCTTTTAAAATTGTCTTACATTCTCTTTGCCAAATTTTACATGTGAAGATGTTCCGTGGGAATTATTCGGGGACTATTATCCTTGTTTTTTTTTTATTTCCGAGAATAAATTTCCGCGCAATGGGGGATTTCCGGAGTGGCCAAGAAACCGATTAGAGATGAAAGTCTTATTCAAATACCAAGAAGAATTTTTCTGGCTGGATCGTCTTCAAGCAATTTTACGGGGACGGGAATTTTCAGCAGGGATGGGACTGTCTGGAGATAATCTGATGAGGAGGGTACACTTTACGTTGGATGAAATTTCCATGGAGGATTTTCTTTGTGTGAGGGATGTGCTATATTTCATGGAGGGTGGGCCAGATTTATAGGCATTATTTGACAAACAGTTAGAAATTAAATAAAAAACCACAAGTTCTTTTTTAACTGAAAGTAAGGAGCAACATTAAATCTACAAACAAATAGAAATTATTTCTTACTCTTTACGCTAAAGTTTGACTGTTTGTCCCAATTTCTTAAGAACGGCTACTGAATCACAGGGGCCGTTTAATTAAAATAGGAAGTTTTTTAAAAGGGCCAACAACCTTAGAGTAAAGATTAAGCAGTTAAGGAGGGGACAACCCATAATATACGGAATAATGTTTTCGTTTTAATATATACAAATATGGTTTTATTTGTCATGTACGGTTAACCAAATTTGATCCTGCATTATTTAAAAAACGTTAAAAAATTAAATAAAAAAACTGTATTTTTAACTGAAAGTAAAAAGCCACCTTAAAATTTAAAACAAACAGAAAATATTCCGTGTATGGCAAAGGATTTCCTCTCCTCAACACCTCGCTCTTTGTGCTTAAGTCTGACTCTTTGTCACAACTCCACTTTTTAAAACAATAAAAACTTCAGCGTAAACAGCGAAGCTTTGAGGAGGGGACAGTTCCTTTCATATACAGAATGATTTCTCTGTTTTAAAGTTTTAAAGTCGCTCCTTACTTTCAGTTTTAAATTTTGAACTCTTATTGAGTTGCCTTACGATGATGTATTGAAGACAAAATTTAGCAGTATAGAACTTCCTGATTTTTGGATATCACTAAAAAAAAGTCCCTACCGGCGGCGCTGATCTCTGTTTCATTGTCCTTCAGTCGGGAAATGCAATGGGTGGTCGGGGGCCAGCCATTCTGTACTTTTGCTCACCCTTCCTGTGAAACTTCACCAGACTTCTCAAGGTACCAATCGAGAGCTAGGTTGACTTTGGTGAGCTGATAGAGTCACGCCACTAACCCCCGTTCCAAAAGAAATAGCTAGCAGCACTAGGACTCAAACCCCTGTCCTCACAAACAAAGGATCTAGAGTTTAGCGTACTAACCTCCTGGCCAATTCATCAATAGAAAGTCAGTTTGGATATTAGTAGAAGAAGAAAATTCAGTGATTAGTGATAAAGCTGTACAAAAATTAATTTCATTTGCAAATTCCTATTTGTGTAAATCTGGCTTCTCGGCTTTCGCGATAATCAAGAGCAACGCTATAACGTTTATGTAGTAAAGCCCATAAGGCTTCAAGTCTTTTTTTTTTCCTAGAGCCACTTCATATACAAGGGGTGGTCATAACAATTTTGGAGAGGGCTCATTCGATTGAAAATCGAAAGTTCTGAAGCCTTTTTTAAGAGTGAAAAGTGATCATAAGGCAACTAGCCCCCCACACCCTTTTTTCCCAAATGGATCCGAAAAAAATTTTAAGTCAACTATTTTGTTTAAAATAGTTCAAAGAAGAGATAGAAAACTTCAGGGTCAAACACCCACCCCCCCCCATCCCGGGGAATGAGTTGAAAATTATGCCCGGGCATATATTAGGCTTTTATGGAAAGGATGGCCGTGTAAACTCCAGTTAGGGCTCATTTGACCGGAAATTGAAGGTTCTAGTGCCCTTTTTAAGAGTGAAGTGTGATTGGAGGGCAGCTAGCCCATCCCCACTGCGCTCTCTTTTTACCCAATGCATTCTACCAAATTTTTAAGATAGAAATTTTGTTTAAAATAATTAAAAGATCCAATAACAAAGACTTCAGGGTCGACAAAACCACCCAGAACCCATGGGATCCCCCCCATAGCCCAAGTGGAAAGGTCAGTCAGTTTTAATATTTTCCCATTGTTTACGCAGAATATTTTTATTAGGAAATATGCATACCTTCTGTGTGAGGGGGTGACAAACTTTCTGCTGAGGATTTTTTCACGGGGTAATCTTCCATGGCAAAGGAAGTTTCCAGGGGATGAGCTTGTCATGGGAAATTTTTATCTTGGGTAATTTGCCCAAATTCCTATACAAATAATTTTTACGTGTCTTGCTTTTTCTTTTCCATCTCAATTTTATGCATGGAGCTGTTAAGGGTAATTGTCCAGGTTAAATTTTCACAGGGATTGAATGGTCTAGAGGATATTTGCGCGAGGAGTGGGGTTTTTCCGTGGAGATGGGGCCAGATTTCCTAGTGTTATTTAAAAAAGATCAGAAATTAAATAAACAAAAACAACCTTTTTCAGCTGAGAGTAAGCAGCAACACTAAAACTTGAAACGAACAAAAATATCACGTATATGAAGGGGTTTGCACCTCCTCAACACCTTGCTCTTTACGCTAAATTTCAAATTTTGTCCCAATTCTTAAAGAAAGTCTCCTGGAACCCAAGGGTCATTTAATTAGAACAATAAGAAGCTTTTTTAAAAGAACTTTCAAGATTTAGCGTAAAGAGCTAAGTTTTGAGGAGGGGTCAACCCCCTTCATATATGTAATAATTTCTGTTCGTTTTAATGTTGTTCCTTACTTTCAGTTGAAATAACTTGTTTCTTATTTAATATCAGCGTAAAAACTCAATTCTTTTTATATTCACATTGATACCAAAATTCTGTTTTTCAGATTTTCCTTTAACATTGAACTTAGTCACTGCCTTACAGTTTGTTACCACTAACTGTTTGATAATTGGACATCCAAAAGCTAAATTTCGCTAATAATAGATGTCCTTCCTACGGTGATCTAAAATATGCGAAATTCAGTAAATTTAAAATTGCCAATAAATGTTTCGAGCCTTTGAAGTTTACACAGTTTAAGAAATTAGGGTTTTGCTTCCAATAAAAGGGGTGCAATTTGCATGCAAAGTGCACCATCATATTCAACATGTCTGAGAAGCATATGCAGCATTTCCAAGTCATGCTTAGCATGTCTGGGCGACTTGTGCTCTCCAAAGAAAATATTACCATCAATTTTCAAAACTTCTGGGCATTTCTTATTTAAATTAATTGTTGCCTCTCCGCTCAAAAAAAAGTAAAAAAAGAAAATCCTTCTTACGCACGTGATTTCCTCCACTAGAATCAATTCATAGCTTCTCAGTTTTAGTGGTGCATAAAAGATGTACATTTGAACATACAATTTTTTGATTTGAATGGCTATGTAAAATTGTTTACCGTATTAGGACCTCTTCCATAGTGCTACCATTGCTATGCTCTTCTGGATTTTGCTAATTACTGGACATTCACTAAAGATAGTATAACTAGTTCTAGTCGACCCAAAATTGTTACATGTTTCGTGTGGCCTTGTAACTTCAAAATGTGAATGAAAAGCAAAATGACAGCAAGTTACAACCCCAAGCACATCAATCAAATTGAAAGCAAAATATTGTAAGCCATAGCCAAGGCAAAAAGCTCTTAATATTTGTATGACCTCAATATCACAATACATATTGATCTGGAAAATTCCAATCTTCCTTAGAAATACTAAAAGTAAAAAGGTATAGATACTTCCAAAGAAATTTCTTTGAGCAACAAGTTTCACAATAGGAGAGTTCCTTTTTTTTAATAACGATGCTTCAAACTCATGAATATTTCCCTGTGAAGTCAAGGAATGAAAGAAATCAAAATTGTTTAATAACTAGAGACTCTGAAACTCAACTTATTTCGTTCCAATCTATCACCTTTCTTCCGGAGAAGAAAAGATTATGTAATTTTTAGCAGCTGGTCTACGATATTGAAGTAGCCAAGCTGAAAGTTCCCAAACGATAATTACAAAACTTTAAGGAGACAAAAAAGAAAAGAACAATATATGTCCTCTTTTAAATTAGCCTTGCGTTTTTAGAGATAGCTTATAGGATACAAGGAGAAAGGAAAAGAAAGAGAGGTCAAAAGATTACTACAAAAAATTAAAAGAATGAAAGTCAGAGCCCTATAGGCGGGGGATTACCCTGATTAATCTCCCGACCTACAATAATTTCTTAGAGTAACAAACTGGTCTTAAGAACATAGGTAGAACTTTATTAAAGATGTTTAGACAAAACCCACGGGCGGTAAACTAATTGTTTCTCAATTTTCGTACCTTCTGCTTAATATTCAGTTACTATGAAAAGAGACATATATTTCAATCATTTTGTCACGCCTTCTAAGCTCCTTGTAGACTATGTTGGGTAGATAAAGGTTGTTGCCCCCCCCTAGAGAGGGTTGTGGGTCTCTGTGGTGCACCAAATGCACCTTTTCTGTACCTAGATCTTCAGGGAGAAATCTAGCTGCGTAGCCCTGCGGCAAAAGAGTGATACTGGCCCAGCCAAAATAATCTTGGCGGACGCCTGCAAACGCACAGAAGGGGTGCCGTCTGATTGGGGACCCATTGGTTAAATATATTATCGTGAATTAATTGAAATGCAGGAAGGATAAGAAAACCAACTTGGCTACAGCATACATGGCAAGCAACGCGTTGGAGGCTCTGATGACCCCGACGAAGATTGAACTAGCCGACCACCTGTTGAAACATCGACAATCCCTCAGTGTGGGGTGCTGGAACGTATGTTCATCGAAATGCCCTGCGAGCCGGACCTTCATAGCGGGAGAATGCGAAAGATATTTCATAGGCATTCTATGTTTATCTGAATCCAGGCTAAATGGAAATCTAGAAGATGAGCTCGTCTCTATCCCTAGTTGAATAGTAGCCAATCTCACCCTGTTTGACTAATACCCGTCTTAAAGGTCATTTGTTCAATATCACTTTCATGTGAGCCTATTTACCATCTAGAACCATGGACGAAAGTATAGTTGACGAGTCCTACGATACTCTGATCCGGTTATTGAGAACAGTCCCAAACCGTGATCTACTCCTAGAAGGTGATCTTAAAGCCCATGATGGAAGCCACGGGACGGAATGCGAAATAGCTGTTGGCACATTTGGAAGGGGCGACAGGTGCGAGCGGGGAAGAAGACTCAAACTTCGCTTTTATGCTAATTTGCAATCTAGAGACTTTAAAGCCAAACTTATTTCTTGCCTTCTCTGCCTTTTTTGACGGATAAGAAAAGACTATTAAATTTTTATAGCAGGCGGTCTCCTAATATGTCAAAGCATTCAAGATGGAAGTTCAAAGGATAGAAGCCAGACCTTCAAAGAGACAAAGAAGAAAAATACCAAAAAAAAAAAAAACTTTGTTTAGGTCTTTTCCTAAACTGACCCTAAGTTCTTGCAAAGAATATGTAAATTATTATGAATAGCAAAACTATATGTTAAATAGCAGCAATGATGTAGTTTACGAAGAGTTGATATTCACTAGAGTAATCCAATTTTTATTGGGCTCAGAAAATTCTTTGGCACCGTCTTCAGTATTCAGAGAATACTACCAACCTCTCTCAGCATCCAAAAAAAAATCTTAAAATGAAATTTTCAAGAGAGAAGCCAATAACCACCTTCTCAAATTACGCCCTAAGGTAGTTGCAATAACTGAAGGATGTCAACTTCTATGGAGCCTCATTGCCATACTCGTAGCAATTCGTAGAGGACAAGATGAGGCAAAAAGAGACATACTTAGGTACATCATTGACTTCAATTATCTGTAGGAGAAAGTTTCCAGGGACGACAAAATTCAGAAGCACATTTTCTTTGATGCTGCACACACACTTGGAACCGTCACACTGCAAAGGTCATTCACGAAAACCACTTTTATTCCAAAAGTAGTTGGAAGTAAAGATAGATATAGGACTGTTAGCATTTTTAGCAGTTTTGGCGTGTCTGGTGCAGTTAATTGTGATCGAAACTGGCAGTTTCAAGTTCTAAGGAATTGGCTATTTGGCGAAGAAATACAAACCTAAAAATGTACTAGATGTCATCCAATTCAAACGTGGCATGCTATTCAGGTGAATGAAACCTAGAATCCACCAAAAGAAAAATGATAAAATAACGTGTTTTTACTTTAGATGACCTGCGCAATGTGTTTGTAAGTTCATAAGGGTGACAATATAGAATAAGTTGATTGATTTTCATGTTTGTAAGAAAACAAGAAACTCAGTTTCTTTTTTAAATGAATTTTTTGTAAGCTAGAATCGTCAAAATGAGGTACCATCCCAAATGATCTTTGTCGAGAGAAATTAATGCGCAATTTTCATGAGAATATTTTTGTAACATATCATCTGTTGAGGTCCCACGAAATTGGATTCCGAAATCCTACTTTCGTAATCACTAGCCAATATAGTGGTTCCATAAAGCATGATGAGGAAAGAATCTTTGACCTAATAACCCGTTTACTAGGATCTAGCGAAGAGCATTTCAAATGTATCATGTTACCGATAAATATCTAAAACAAAGAAAGAGTCTAAGGGCAGCGATCCATATAGAAAATTATATTAAATGTTACATTTGTGGTTTGGTCGTCATGTTTCAAGAATTCCTAGCTCTGAGTCCATGAATTTTGGAAGTGACGTAAAGCGAGAATATACAAGACAAATTGCAAAATAGACACTTAAAAAGGTGGCTCTAACTAAAATTCATTAGAATAAATAACTGCAGTATTTACCAGAAGAACTAGGTCATCAAGTGATACAGATTTACCAGAAGCTAAATATGCCAGGATTTCATTTGAATCGGGCGCTCAAAAAAAACAAAAACAGTGAGCTATGCGAAAAGTAGAGAACAATATGATGAAAAGCAAAAGGAAAACTTATAATTAATAGCGCATTGGCTGGCACGACCCACATTATAGTTTTTACCCTTACGCTTGCTAATTTTTTTTCCAACTCGGTAAAACTGAACAGATTGAATTTCTTAATTGTAAACCGATTGATTGAGGTTGCGTTCTAGTGAGCTGGTCAAATTGATCCTATCCGCCCTATCCCATCTGCAGAGGTTGAAGGTAGCATGTGCTGCAAAACAAAGGCTCCGAGTCCTTCAAAGAGCTACAACAACTTTAGCTAAGTATAAAAATAAGGGTAATTACCGCTTCATATACTTGAAACAGTGTTTTTACTAGAGACATGTTTTATTTTTAATGGAATAATCATGGGAATGATGTAGAAAGTCTTCTCGTGTTGTAGCAGAGGGTAGTAGGCACAAATAGGAGCATCTACTCCAAAATTCAATCACCTTCCATCGACTGGCAACTCTGCTCCAGCATACGGAAATGAGACAGGGTGTTTTGTTTTGGATACGTAACCGAGACTTGATGGACTGAAGTCAATAGTGGCTGCCAAAATCATGCACAGGGGAAAGGAGTACAAGCTTCTGAATTTCAGAAAACACCAATATTGTTGTACCATTATAAGGCATAGACATAATTTCTGCATTTTTTTGACATTTTGAAAATAGATTGGACATACAAAATAAGCCCTATAATAAAATAAATCGCTTATTCAAGGTCATCTTTTATTTTTACATTTCCAAGTGGTATTGGGGATAAAAAAAAGATAAATATGAAGCGACACATATAGAACAAGCGACATTTCAAATGTTAAACATAATTCTCTAATGTTCTAGCCTCTACAGACATCAAGTTACATAAATGCTCCTCCTTTTGTTTCGTTTGATCATCTTCAAAATTTGAATAAAATTTAGATTCCTTTTACTCCCTCTGTAAGACTGCATTTTTGACTTTTAATTGTGTGACTTATAATTTTGAACAAACTTCCCGTGTCAGCTTGCAGGTGTCACTCTTTCACGGCTTTTAAAATATAGTGATATTCTCTGAGTTTCGATCAATTTTTTTTCTCCTTTTTTTTCTTTCATTGGACCTAATTTTTTTTAGCCTGAAATTTTGCTTATAATTGTTAAGTATTTTTAAGGTGCAAGTGGGTGAACTCACATTCCCTGTTGTTTTACCAGGCCGGGGAGCCTTGTGAGGATGATAATGTCATTACTTTGCTTTGTATTTTCTTACAAAATAAAACGGATGATTTTTTCTGTGGCTGACTTTGAGTTTTATTTGAGAGTGATTTCCATACTTGACCTTTAGCTACTTCGGGGTAACTTTTGGAGATATATCTTTTTTGTGCGAGTTTTCTTTTCTTTTCACATGCATTTGAACTGCTTCAAATATAATTGAGCATCTTGGTAAATTACTTAGTGTTATCAACTCTCCAAACTAGGAGAGCTAGGAGAGCTTCTCCAAATTTTATGCTTATAGAACGGTCAATAGAGACTTACATTCGGTTAGCTATCACCTGCTGTTTCAGTTTCCAAGTTGCACATAAATGTACTCCAAGCCCCATAAAACAAGGTTGAAAGCAATGAGCATAAATCACTAAGTTGCCAAATATCTGTCTTCTATAATTCAAAGCACCGTGGGAGAAGTATGGCTTAAGTCATTGTTGTGTTGCTCCATACATTCTGTGTTTCTTACGACATGGATAATTTGTTTATTACATGAGTTTTGCAGAGCTCTGTCAACCTTGAACTCTTGCAAGACTCTTTTCCGAATGCTTGATGTACAGAATAATGTGCTAAAACTTTTGTATCTATTTTTCTCGTCAAGGAATGCCAACCTTTATTTTAATTAAAAAGTTTTGTCTCTTCAACACATCTTCCATGTAGAAGAGAATGCTGACTAGGAATAAACCGAGGACAAACGTAAACCAGCTTACCTAGAATCTGAATTACAGCCTAACCTGGGCGACATAAACCTTAGACTCACCAAATTATATCATTTGTTAGAACTAAGATGAGCAGAGCTCTGCTCATCTCTACGGAACCTTTCGCTCTAACGAAACTCTTTCCTGAATTCTTGATGCAGAGAATTAAGTTGCTTCTGAAACTTTTGAGACCTATACTCTTCCAGCTGATTCCAGCCTCAACCCGTCTTTTTTCTAATTGTTCTCTTCAAAAGATTTGTGCTGTAGATAGTAATGTCAAATAGAAATTAGCCGTGGATAACAATATACCGGTTAGCGTTGATTCTAGATTACAGCCTGGCATGGGTGACGGCAATCTTAGACTCTCAAATTATATCGTTTAATAGAACTGAGATGAGCAGAACCCAGCTCATCTCTGCGGAACCTTACACTCTTGCAGAGCCCTTTGCTTTATACTTAATGCAGAGAATAAGGTACTTCTAAAACATTTAAACTCTACAACCTTCTAATTAATTCCAGCCTCAATCCCTTTTTTACAAAGTTTTTCTCTTCAAAAGATCTACCGTGTAGATGGGAATGTCGACTAGGAATTAACCGAGGACAACAATATGCCGTCTTACCTTGAATCTAAATTACAACCGAGCATGGGTGATAGCAATCTTAGCCTCTCCAAATTATATCTTTTGGATGCTAAGTACTCCTCTCACATAATAGAAAGCCTCTATGATAGACATTAGAAGCCTTAAAAGGGGGAAGCTTCGTTTTTTCATTTTCTTGAGACAGGGATCCATTACAAAAGAAAGGGAACAAAAGAAACTGTTACAGAAGCAAATCACCCCGTAAACTTAGAAAAAAGGAGGAAGAAGAATCCTTTACAAGGGCAAACAAATTAGTCGTTCTATGCCCCGACAGGGCTGACAAAGAAAACAAAGAAAACATAATGCTGACGCTCATTAGTTTTACAATAAACCGGCCACAGATATTAGTCTTGTTTAAAAGGTCAAGGGCAGGGACTTAGTTTTGTGATGGGGGGAGTTGACCTCCACCAATAACCGGAGGGGGAATATGAAACCCTCTTTTTCCCCAATTAAAATGCTGGAGAATCGTTTCTGGTCAAGGGTATTCAAAAAAATAATCTGACTTTCAAGAACAAAAGAATCTCACAAAAAAAAAATTCAAAGAAGATGGCCATTTCAATGCATGTATAGAATGATGAAATGTGACTGCCACCTCTTATCATTTTTTTTTTTTTAATTTTAACCGATTCTTGGTAAATACTGCAGACCAGCAATGATTTATAATATTTCAAAAATTATGCTTTACTGGGTAAACCAATAAGAAAACCAACTCTACTGAAATATATCTGATTTCCATAACGAAATAAATGGATTGCATATTATTCTTGTTTCAAAGTACAAATTAAATACAGAATAAAGAACAGCTAGTTCGGAGGGAGGAATCTCCCTATTTTAAGAGTAATTCAAGCATGTTTCAAATTTTAAAATTACTACATACGAACCACCTGTTGATTTTAAGTTTTAGCACCGTTTCGTACTTTCTTGACTCTTTTTAATTTTATTTTTTTTTTGCTTGTTTCAAGTTAACTATCGTAAAACATAACATATGTATGTTATAATAAATAGTTTATGTGTTATTGAGGGTTTTAGTTCTCTCCTTTTACAGAAAAAGTGTTTAATATGTTGCTTGAGATCTAAAGTATAAAAGTATAAAAGTGTTTATACTTTACTGCTTGAGATCGGTATGAAAAAAAAAAGAATTTAAAAAAGGGTTGCACCACTTGCTAATTTTGTACGATTGTCTATGGAAAGAAATTGGAGGAAAATAATAAAAGAAATAATATCTTTTGACAATATACCTTAATTTAAACAGACCTTGCTGATATATATCAGAATTTTTAAAGTTAAATTAACAGAGCTAGATATTTCTGCATGTTTTTTTTTAACGGAAATAATTGTTGTTTTAAATGATGGTTTCTTCACCTTTTTTTCCGATCCTTCACATTCAATCCCTAAAATTGTTCTGAAGGACCTTCCATGCAAATTTTAATTTTCGACAAAAACTATTTTTAACTTTAAGACCCAACCCTCCACGAAAAAAAATAAGGCCAATTTGACCACTAACTCCATAAGTATTTTTTACTGATAAACCTCCTGATGAGGACAAAAGAATAACTTTGCCCAGAAAGCCAACGGCCATAGGGCTAGGCTTGCTTTTCTAGGAAGTCTTTCCCATACCTATAAAACTATGATTCATTTCATTCTAATCTCCAAGAATGTTTTACTTATTGACAACAACTAAGCCACATCTACAATATATCTCAAACAAATAGCTCTGGGACAATACGTGATGTCCACTTCAAAAAGTATGGGTAACTTGCAGAGAGAATGGGTATTTACAAAGAATAAGGGTAATTTATAAGTTACACATATAATTTGGTCTACTTTTTGAAATAATAATGTTAGTCTCTAAATGCACTAAAATATGGAAATTATAAATATACTTTAGAACACTTTTAATGGTGCAAACAACTTATGGCACAATTTAGTCCACTTTTTGAAATAATAATGCAAATCTTTGAATGCAATAAAATACTAAATTATAAATATACTTTAAAACACTTTTAATGGTACAAACAACTTATAGTACAATTTGGTTCACTTTTTGAAATGATAGTATAAATTTTAAAACCCGAAAAAATATTGAAATTATAAATATACTTTAAAATAATATTAATGGTGCAAACAACTTATGGTACAATCTGGTACATTTTTTGAAATAACAATGTAAATCCAAAATTTAATGAAGTATTGAAATCACAAATATACTTAAGAACACTTTTAATGGTCCAAACAACTTACGTTTTGGAAAAAGACTTCGTCAAATAAGCTTGAGCTTGACAAAACCATCGTTATATATATATATATATATATATATATATATATATATATATATATATATATATATATATATATATATATGTATATATATATATATATATATATATATATATATATATATATATATATATATATATATATATATATATATAAATATATATATATATATATTTATATATATATATATATATATATATATATATATACATATTATATATATATATATATATATATATATATATATATATATATATATATATATATATATATATATATATATATATATATATATAATGACGAAGACCACACTGCCTTTCCATAATACAACTACAGAAGAGAGAATAATGAGGACTTTTTTTTCCCAAGACAGCGAACCAACAAAACCTATTTGAATATTTCGGTTCTATATCTAAGGGCCGTCTTCAGCAAAGAAAATAATAAACAATAAAACACTTACAATAAAAGTTTTCGGTTAAAAATCCATTCTTTTTTTAAATGGCCTTGGCAGCATCACTTCTTAACGAAAAGTTCAGCCAAGACTGTGTGATAAAAGCTAACATTTTACAAGCTAAAAAGGTTCATTCATTGAACTAACTGTATTTATTAAAAATTGGAGTAATTTCTTATTGCAATATTTGCCTTTTCTGCAGCAAATCTTGTAGTTCTTTTGGGATTGGGTTTGTTTTTATTCTTTCCTATTTTTGTTTTATTTTGAATTAGATTATTTTCTGTAATTAGTTTTGTGTACATAGGATTGAGTGTGTATTCACCCAAGTCTCTATTTAGGGATGTATTATTATTTAAGTTTCGTTTGATTTCGATTGCCTCGCAGACAGTTTGTTTGATTCCTAGGTCAACCAAATACTGATTTATATATATATATATACATATATATATTTATCGAGGTTATAACTTCTTGTTTTATCTTTTTTTTATGTTTAATTTCTACTGCATGCATTATAGGGTACCAAATCCCATTTTTTGTAAGTTTTTGTTCTCGTTAGTAAGATTAGGCTACCTAGTTTTTGGCAAAACTAGCTCAAGTTCAAAACTTAAGCAACTAACTAGATCAAATACTTTTTTTTTTAATTCAGTTTATTAAAAACACTAAAGAACAGAGTTCATTCCAGAATATATGCAACTATTGAGCCCTGATGCGACTAAAACAATACCTAGCATAAAATTAGAAAAAAAAGCTGATAAAATGAGAGAATAGACACATATTTCTTGAGCTGTTATAATCCCACCTCAACTTGATTTTTTAAAATCTTCACAGGAGAAGATGCATTAACACACTAACGCAAAATGTAACTGAGCAACAACCATCCAGGACTTGTAGATATAACCAGCCCTTGTAGATATAAACATCCCAACTAGATCAAAGTCTCTCAAATTGAAAAAATACCAATAAAAAACAAAAGTAAATAGTGATGTGTGATTCCGAACGAAACATTAATTCATATTAGACCACAGCAAGGGTTCACCTACTTTCCACCACTTGGTGTATATTTCGAGGTGACATGTGTGCTGCAGAGTTTCACCATGCTTGGTACACTTTTGCCACGTTTGGCATGCACCACCTGTTGTACGTGATTTTTGAAATTTGTTGCCCCTTTAACAGCAGACAGCACGTGTTTTTGCTAGTTAGGTAACTGTATTTTAAATAAGGCACTTATGTTGTTTTTTTAAATCTAAGAAATGAATAACAATAAGCTTGAATTTAAATCACTATTAATAATATCAACTGTCAATCTTGGTCTCTTTCAAAGAGATTAAAATTGTCCCAAAAGTACCTTGCGTTAGATAAACCTCATCCAAGTCGCAAGATATGGGACCCTGTGAATTCCTCGACAAAAAAGAAACGCAAGCGATGCCTCTTACAAGACTATCACTTTTGCAATTGCAGAATGGCTTAGACATTCTACTAACCATAAATGGAGTAATTTCTAATCGACCACAAAGAACGTGAATTTTGGCAAGCACTTTACACCTTTTCTCCTATGGCACCAGAAAAGGTTTCCTAAGGCATTTGAAGCAGGCAAAACCGGTTTATCCCATGCAAACAGTAACGGTTTTCTAGGGTATTTGAAGGAGGAAAAACCGGTTATTAAAGTCTCCTTTAGACTGATTGGTCGATAACAACTGTATTCAACAATCTCATTAGTTTTGTGTAGGTCACCTGTTCGCGTAATATTATCTTGTCATGACATAAGTTTATGGAGTGAAACGGTCTTGAAAAAGAAAATTTTGCTCTATTTCCGAAATCTTTACAAGAAGTTTCTCGTGGGTCTGTTTATTCTAAAATGGATTAAAACTGTTAAAAAAAGAGTTCAAGGATGTCTTCAGTGTTCTAAATTTATGGTGTTCACTTTTAAACCCTTTTTAATCTCGAAACTCGTAAAATGTTTTACGATGTTTTGGTTTCAACAGTAGTTTGATGATAAGACATTTAAAAACCTAACCTCTCGAATCAGCTTTTAGAATGCTAAAGCAGTTGTCTAAAATTGGCACGGAATGTGACGGTAATTGGAAACCCACTCCCTCAAGTGAGTGGAAATCTAAAAATTCTAATTTTTTTTGTAGTTCACTAGCTTTCTATACACATCATTTATTTTGTACGGTTTATTCATTGTAACCTCCCCTTGGAATGCGCCCCCTTACAAAACTCCTTGTATTTTCCTGTCCAAGAGTCAATTAGTATACCAGCGGATTCTTTACAAATCTATAACATTTTTATATATGTATATTTAGCCGCTAAGACCTTAATAAACTTAATCAGCAGAAAAGTGGATAAGAGAAAGTAGCAAATCACCGCTCCTCAGTCCAAAAATAAAGAACGTATTATCTATCTCTTAACAGAAAAGTGATATATCGTGTTGGGTATTCGCTTAGCTCGAAAGGGAAAAGGGAAAGCTAATACAAACAGGTGAGAAATCGATCAGTTGTTTCGGGATACCCATCACAGAACACTCAGGATTTCTTAATACAGTGTTTTTCTTCATATTGGGGTTTGTAAGAAAAAAATAAAACATGTAGTGGTCAGAAAGATTTCGTCTATAATTAGATTTAGGTCATTATTTGGAAGCCGTGAGAAATGTTTCATCCTTGTTCTCATAAGTTGAAATTCTAAACAAGAGCCAAGAGCTCATATGGTATGAGCTCTGGCAAAATTCTAAGAATCAATATATTGCTTTAAAAGGAAAATCAGAGGCTTAATGCCGGTCGGGATTTAAAATAAGAGCTCTGAGTCATGAGGTCCTTCTAAATATCAAAATTCATTAAGATCCGATCACCCACTCGCAAGTTAAAAATACCTCAATTTTTCTAATTCTTCCTCTCCCTTCGGCCCCCCAGATGTTCAAATCGGGGAAAACGACTTTATCAAGTCAATTTGTACAGGTCCCTAATACGCCTACCAATTTTTCATCGTCCAACCACGTCCAAAAGCACCAAACTCGCCAAAGCACTGAACCCCACCATCTAACTCCCCCAAAGAGAGCGGATCCAGTCCGGTTAAGTCAGTCACGTATCTACGACATTTATAAGTATTTTCCAAGATTTCTGGTTTCCCCCTCCAGCTCCCCCTCAAGGTCAACAGATCTGGTCAGGATTTGAAATAAGAGCTCTGAGACATGTGTTGCTTCTAAATATCAAATTTCATTAAGATCCGGTTACCCGTTCTTAAGTTAAAAATACCTCAATTTTTCTAACTTTTCCAAATTAACAACCCCAGCTCCCCCAAAGAGAATAAATCCGTACCAATTATGCCAATATCGTATCTATAACTTGTGCTTATTCTTCCCATCAAGTTGCATCCTGATATCTCCACTCTAAGAGTTTTCCACGATTTCCGGTTTCCAAGATTTATGTTTCCCCCCTCCAACCCTACATGCCCCCAGATCCGATTCGAATTGAAATTGGAGCATCTGAGACATAAGATTCTTCTATATATCAAGTTTCACTGAGATTCGATCACCCATTCGTAAGACACCTCGATTTCACGTTTTGTAAGAATTCTGGCTTCCCCCTCCAACTCCCTTCAATGTCACCGGATCTGGCCGGGATTTAAAATGAGAGTTTTAAAGCACAAGATCCTTCTAGATATCAGATTTCATTAAGATCTGGTCACCCGTTCGCAAGTTACAAATACCTCATTTTTTCAAATTTTTCCGAACTACTCCCCCCCCCCCCCTAACTCCATCAAAAAGAGCGGATCCGGCCTGGTTATGTTAGTCACCTATCTTGGACTTGTGTTTTTTCTTCCCGCCAAGTTTCATCCTGATCTCTCTGCTTTAAGCGTTTTCAAAGATTTTTGCCCCCCCCCCTTAATGACACTGGACCCGGTCGAGATAAAAAATAAGAGATCTAAGTTTCGAGGCCCTTCTACTATGAAATTTCATTAAGATATGATCACTCTTTCGCAAATTAAAATACCATTTTTTCTAATTTTTTGAATTAACCTCCCCCCACCTCCCTCAAAGAGAGCAGATCCGTTCCAGTTATATCAATCCCGTATCTAGGAGTTGTGCTTATTTTTCCCACCAAGTTTCATCCCGATCCCTCCACTCTAAGCATTTTCCAAGAGTTTAGGTTTCGCCCCCTCCCCAACATCTCCTTCACCGGATAAGGTTGAAATTTAATATAAGAGCTCTGAGACATGGTATCCTCCCAAACATCAAATTTCATTAAGATCCGATCACTCCTTCGTAAGTTAAAAATACCTCATTTTTCTAATTTTTCGGAATTAACCCTCCCCCCACTCCCCCAAAGAGATCAGATCTGTCCCGATTATGTCAACCACATATATAGAACTTGTGCTTACTTTTCTCACCAAGTTTCATCCCGATCCCTCCACTCTAAGCGTTTTCCAAGATTTTAGGTTCCCCCCTCAACTCCCCCCAATCTCACCAGATCCAGTCGGAATTTAAAATAAGAGCTCTAAGACACGATATCCTTCCAAACTTCAAATTTCATTAAGATCCGATCACTCCTTCGTAAGTTAAAAAAACCCATTTTTCTAATTTCCCAGAATTAACCCTCTCCCCCACTCCCCCAAAGAGATGGGATCCGTCCCGGTTATGTCAGTCACGTATCTAGAACTTGTGCTTACTTTTTCCAACAAGTTTCATCCCCATCCCTCCACTCTAAGCGTTTCCCAAGATTTTAGGTTCCCCCCTCAATCCCCCAATATCACCGGATCCAGTCGGAATTTAAAATAAGAGCTCTGAGACACGATATCCTTCCAAACTTCAAATTTATTAAGATCCGATCACTCCTTCGTAAGTTAAAAATACCTCTTTTTTCTAATTTGTTCAGAATTAGCCCCCCCCAACTCCCCCAAAGAGTGCGGATCCGTCCCAGTTATGTTAATCACGTATCTAGGACTTGTGCTTATTTTTTTCTACCAAGTTTCATCCCGGTCCCTCCACTCTAAGCGTTTTCCAAGATTTTAAGTTCCCCTCCATCAATTCCCCCAATGTCACCGGATCCAGTCGGGATTTGAAATAAGAGCTCTGAGACACGATATCCTTCCAAACTTCAAATTTCATTAAGATCCGATCACTCCTTCGTAAAATACCTCATTTTTCTATTTTTTCCGAATTAACTGGCCCTCACTCCCTCCCCTAGATGGTCAAATCGGGAAAACGACTATTTCTAATTTAATCTGGTCTGGTCCTTGATACGCCTGCCAAGTTTCATCGTCCTAGCCTGCCTGGAAGTGCCTGAAGTAGCAAAACCAGGACAGACAGACAGACAGACCAACATAATTTGCGATCCGTACATGTCACTTGGTAAATACCAAGTGCCATAACAAAACTAGATTTCAGCAGCAGCACATAAAATAAAAGTACATGGTTTATACTTGTTTATGTTAAATATATAAAATTCATCAAGTTTAAAATTAACCAATAGAAGTTATTAGTACTAAAAAAAAATTTTTAAGCTCTTAAAAAGGGAGCACGGGCCCTTAAAAGAAGAGCGAAATTTATTTATTTCGCAGTAGCCTAATAAATACATTATTTCTGAAAACCCTGCAACAAAGGTTTCAAGTTCTTATCTTCAAAAGTATGAACGTTGCATTTTTGCCAGCAAAACTGATCAAAAGTAGTTTTTTGATTTTTTGATTTTTTTTTTTTTTTTTTTTTTTAATAGGGCTTATCATATTGAACCATATGTACTTGCATATCAAAATAAGTCTCATTCTGGCAAAAAAAAGCTATTGTGTTTTTTGGGTAACATCTTAGCAAAGTGCTACTTTCTTCCAACCTCTAATTCGACCAGCTGTAAAATAGCAGTGTTGGCCAAAACTGGGTAAAAATGCAATTGGTAAGAATTACAAAACTGCCGATCGATTTAAAACTGCCGAATAGAAATTGACTTCACCTCTTAGTTTCAAAGGCTGTATTGTAAAGTGGTGACCAAGTGGTAAGGTTACGGTAAAGTGGTGGCACAGCCATGGTAGCACAACAGCAGTACAAAAGGTGACACAACGAATAAAAATGAACAATTTCAAGCTATAGTTTGGCTAAATTGATTCATTCAAGGCTATTGTAATTTGTGTAGCCTAAAGGACTGCTTAGTTGCAAGTTAAAAATTGAGCAGGTACAGAGGACCTTCTCATGACTTTCCTGAATTGGGAAAAATACATCAGGAATAAACGCCTAATATGAAGTATGAAGGGTTACAGTTTCTTTACTAATGCAGAATCTGTTTGAACCTAAAATGTATTCCCAAGATGGTGATGGGGTGCAACCCAAGAACATATTTGGTCCCGAAAAAAAAAAACGTGAATTGTGACTTTTAAATTCATTTATGGGATTTCAACCCCTCTCCTTTCCCTGATAAATACACAATAGGTTTTACTTTTCAAGTTATCTATGATGGTCAAAGTATTATTATGCATACCTAAGTGTAAACAGCATGAGATTGATGGAATCAACAATCTCCCTTCACTCCCTCCAGAAGAAATTCAATAAAAAGTAAAAAAAAACGGTTAAAAATATTTAAGAAAAATTATAAATGACAGTAAGGGCTTACATTGAAACCTAAAACAAACAGAACTTATCTAATTTTTGGGGGGAATTACACTATCAGTTCCCATCTTTTTACAAGGAAGGTTCAAACTGTCATTTATGATTAAAAAAATTCAGCTTCAATAGCGGAGTACTTAGGGGGTTGGCAGCCATCATAAAATATTAAATAACTTATGTAAGTCTCAGGTTTTGAATCCACTCCTTTATTTCATTTCACCCCTGATCAAGAGTAAGCGACTTGTCCGACAATACAATAAACAGGGTTGAAGCATTTGAAAAATTGAAAAGTTTTCCTCAAGGGAGGTCGAGATAGAGCTGCAGATGCATATCAACGGGTTATAACAGATTCTATAGAAAATCCTATACCATCTAAGCGGATATTAACATCAAGGTTAACAAAGATAAAGAACATAGAACAAAGATAAAGCTCGGTTTAAAGTCTTTAAGATGGTTGTCAAGGCAAAGCAGAAAGAATAAAAAAGCCGACTTTTGTTTAAGAACGAAGAAAACCAAGCACGATTTACGAAAGCGCGTCCTGAGGCGGTTCGTGTAAATTGCCAATCTCGGCTCCAGAACAAGAACAATTTTTCCAAACTCCAAAATACTTTCGCAAATGGCTTGTGGAGAGTTTTTATGGAGGTAATGATTTCGATCATTCCCCTTCGCAATCATTCGCATCATTCCCCTGATGATTTCGATCAGGTTTTCAAATCATTCCCCCCCCCCTCGCAATCGAATATTTTCAGGCAAAGACTGAAGCTCTTTCGAAGTCCTTTGTGTACTTTTTCATTATTTAGACTGTCGAGACTGTATAAAATTATTGAAACTGTATAGAACCCAATTAAAACACACTATGCCAACACAGGTTGTCAAGAGGACGTATCAGAAATGCTTAGCTTAACGGTATGTTGAAGAAACAAACCAAAGGTGCTATGCGCATACTGTTACTAATTAAACAAAAAAACAGTTTTTTTTTAAATGAAAGTAAGAAGCGACATTAAAACTTAAAACGAACAGAAATTACTCCGTATATGAATGGGTTTTCCCCTCCACAATTCCTCGCTCTTTACGCTAAAGTTTGACTCTTTGCCACAATTCTGATATTTAAAACAATTAAAAACTTTAGCGTAAAGAGCGAGGGATTGCGGAGAGGAAAACCCATTTCATATACGGAGTAATTTCTGTTCGTTTTAAGTTTTAATGTCGCTCCTAACTTTCATTTAAAAAAACTTATTTTTTTGTTTAATTTCTGGACGTTTATGAATTAATGCATGTTTTGATCTTGGCTCTCCGAACATAAATAATTAAAACAAAATTTGCATATTAATTTTTTTGGCTAAATGGCTTTTTCATAGTTTTAATCGGAAGATTTTGAGAAAAAAAGAGCGAGGGAGGAGGTCTAGTTCCCCTCCAATTTTTTGATTACTTAAAAAGGCAACTATAACTTTTAATTTTTTACGAACGTTTCCATAAGTAAAAAATATACGTAACTTACGAATTAACTTACGTAGCGAACTTCTGTATTCGTATGTTTTTATTGCGTATATGAGGGGGCCCATCCCTCGTCGATGCCTCGTTCTTTACACTAAAGCTTAAATTTTGTCCGGATTCCTTAAAAATGACCCCTGAATCACAAAGGCCGTAGAATAAGTAGTTGTAATTACTAAAAATACTTTAGCGTAAAGAGCGAGGTACTACGGGGAGGTAGACCCCTCATATGCGTTATAATGTCTGTTCGTTTTTCAGTTTTAATGCTGCTCCTCACTTTCAGTAGAAAAAAACTTTTCATATTTATTTTTTCATTGTTTTTTTAAATAATGCTAGAAAATCCTGCGCCCCCTCCATTGAAAGTATCTTCTACCAGGAGAAATTCCTACATGGAAAGACCCTCCCACGTGACCCCTCCCCTCAACTCTCCCTCCCCCCAAACCAAAAAAATTCCCCTGAAAATGTCTGTATACTTCCCAGTAACCATTACTATACGTAAACACAGGTCAAAGTTTGTAACTTGCAGCCCCTCCCACGGGGACTGCGGGGGAGTAATTCGTCCCGAAAGACACAGTTATTAGGTTTTTCGACTATGGTGAATAAATGGCTATATCAGAATTTTCATCCTGCGACTTTGGGGAAAAATGAGCATGGGAGGGGGCCTAGGTGCCCTCCAATTTTTTGGTCACTTAAAAAGGGCACTAGAGCTTTTAATTTCCGTTAGAATGAGCCCTTTCGTGACATTCTAGGACCACTGAGTCGATACGATCACCCCTGGGGAAAAAAAATGTATAAACACGCATCCATGATTTCTGGCAAAAAATGCGAAAATCTACATTTTTGTAGATATGAGCTTGAACTTCTTCAAGAGGGTTCTCTGATACGCTGAATCTGATGGTGTGATTGTCGTTAAGATCGCATGACTTTTAGGGGATGTTTCCCCCTATTTTCTAAAATGAGGCAAATTTATTCAGGCTCTTAACTTTTGATAGGTAAGACTAATCTTGATGAAACTTATATATTTAAAATCAGCATTAAAATGCGATTCTTTTAATGTAACTATTGGTATCGAAATTACTTTTTTTTAGAATTTGGGTTAATATTGGGCTGAGTTGCTCCTTACTGCAGTTCGCTACCACGAACTGTTTGATACTATTGTAAGTGTTACTACTATGCAAGCTAAGAGTATTGAGGTGAAACTGTCAAGGAATATTAAGGCAGATGCTGGTCTACTTCAAAACGAACTATGAGCATGTAGATTTTCAAAAAGGTGGCAAAGAAATGTCTCAAGAACGGCTTATATTATTAAGTTAGACCTTTAAGGGAAATTTGTGAAGGATTTTGAACTAGCCAGACGGCACTGCGTTTATACTATTAATACTACCACTACAGTCACTGTAACTAATGATACTAAGGTTATTCGGGTGAAACTTTTAGGGAGCGTTTAGGGAGAACTTTAATTCAAAGAACAAACTATATGCATACGAGTATTCAAAAGAGTATATACGCAATATCATAGGCAGTGCCGCTCTATATTAGCTAGATATGTCATTGAAACTTTAAAAGGAGGTATTTTATAGTTCTCTTTTTAAGAGTCAAAAGAGATTGTAGGACAAGCATACCTCCTTCCAAGCACATTCATTTTCCAAACACATCCAGTTACAATTTTGAGACAGATATTTTCGGAAGAGTAGAACAGTCAGATAACTATGCCTTTAGGGATATTGGGTGTGTTAACTCCCCTCTCCCCAATTATATAATTGGCCATTATGCTTTAAAACTAAATTAAAAAATGCTATATATATGGTTGCCAATAAGACATCTCAGAAATATAACGATAACGACTAGGGGTATTAAGTTGAAGCTTTCGATGCTACTGCTAATACTACTCCTGCTCTTGCAATTTAAATAAAACAAAAGAGTGTAAGTGCATCCAGGTTTTCAAAAAGCATAGATAGAATTCTCTGGAATGACATTAAATTTTACTTTTCAGGTCAAAGTGACGGAGTATGACATTAAGTTAAAAAACACTATTTGTGTCAGGATTAAAAATTGTTGAAAAAGTTTCTCCAACATATAAATAGCAGACCAAGCTATGGATTCTTATACAAAAAAAATAGAAAGATATAAAATATTTCTTTCCATGAAAATGACCATGTCGATAAAAACAATCAGACATTTAAAAACTTTTCAGAAAACAAAATTTCAAAGAAAAGTAAAGAGCTGTGTTAAACCAAAAATGAGCAGAAATAAAGTCAAATAATATTCTAAGCATAAAACTACCATAAATCACCATCAATAAATAAATGTTGTTTAACCTTAACAATAAAAGAGAACATCGCACACTAAGAATCAATACAACCATATTTTATTCACACATTTTCGTCCTTGATAAGCTCCCCTTCCCCCCACCCCAAGACAAAATTTAAAATATATTCAGTCTCTCCATTTCACAGTTTTTATCGTGGACCCTTAAGCGGCTATTCTATACCCTTAGCCGTACCAGTGATAATTCAGATGCGCCCCTTTGACAGCCTGGATGCAAATAGTGTCTTGTGATTTAGTTCATCATCCTCCGAAACACCCACTGAAAGTTTCAGCTTAGTATCAAAAGGCGTCTGTGAGATATTGCAAATACGCCCTTTTGACTACCTAGAAGGACATGGTGTATTTTGATTTATTTCAAAACCTATTGATATTTTCAACTTAGTACCCGTAGTCATTCCTGAAATATATAACAAACACACTTTTGAGAATATATATGCACATAATGTCTTTTGATGTAGTTCAATATCCCCTAAAAATTTCCACTAAATACGCATAGCCGTTGCAGATGCAACCTTTTTACCACTTTGCTTACTTTGAATTTATTTCAATACTCCCTCTTCTTACTATCCCCTGAAAGTTTCAACTTAATCCCCTTTGCTGTTCCTAAGGTATAGCAGATATACCTTTTTCACAACCTTGAAGAACATAGTGTCTTTTGATTTAGCTCCAAATATCCATCAACATTGTCCGTTACTTTCAAATTAATACCCTAAGCTGTTAGTAGTAGTATTAGTAGCTTTAACAGTATGTAACCGTTTTCTATTTCATTATTTTATTCAGTCCCGTTAAGCAAATAATTAAACACACGTCTAGGTCATTTATACAAGGATCTCAATTTTTAGTCCTTAAAGAAAATTGAGCGCATACCTTCTTATAAAATAATTTTACTTCTCAATAATACTTTCTTTGAATAAAATCTCATGAAGTATCCTAGCATCGAAAATTATTGTTGATCAATGTATGATGTGCTATATTTCATTGTAAATGGGTGCTATTGAGAAAAGTGTTGCTTTGTAGGACGTTCGCAAGATAGCTAAAGAGCATGGCTTGCGCCACATTTTGCAGGTAGGAGCTTGAAACTTTTACAACAGGTTTCGAACAGGTTCAATCCGATGGTGTGATTATCATTAAGGTTCATTGACTTTTAGGGGGCGTTTTCTCCTTTTTTTCAAAAACCAGGAAAATTTTTGCTACGGTTCGTAACAGACTAAACTTAATGAAGTTTATATATTTGAAATCAGCATAAAAACCCAATTCTTTCGATATATCTTTTGGTACCGAAATTCCTTTTTTCTAGCGTTTTGGTTATTATTGAGTCGGGTCGCTCCATACTTACAGTTCGTTACTATGAACTGTTTGATGCTATTAATCAGTCAGGACAGGTTAGGATATACAGCCTGATTCTTAAGCTGTACTTCCCTCTGTTTATTTGGCAGAAGTTTTAATAAAAGTTCTCTTTCTAGGGAATACAAAAAAACTCATAGAAATAAGACTCGTTGCGAAAGGTCAGTTATTGCAATTCCTGGACATAACAAAGCTCAATCTATTTGACACGTAGTTTTCCCTTAAAATGATTTTAGTGGGCACAAATATTAAGAGAAGCCAAACGTAGGCTTATAAAGAAATTGATGGGAGAAAAATCTGGCTTATAACCATCATACTACTTCGTAAGGAACAATAAAGTTATTATGTTGATATGGGGAAAAAGTCATGATAAGTTTTAAATAGTTTTTTTTTTTTTTTTGTTGAGAAAGAAGATTTTCTGCCTTGCAGGCAGGGGGTTTCTTATGATAAAAAAAAGAATATTTTTTTGGTTACTACATTATGAAGGAAAAGATTAGGAATAATTTGGCTGGCTTACAGAAAGATAGAGGGAATGAGTTTTTTTTTCCTTATTTCGTTTGCAAAAGAGTGCCAAGAAGAAATTTTTATTCTTTTTACCTTTATTCTAATGTTCGGCTACAAAAAAATCCATTTTCAAAGACTGATCGCCTTTACCACAAAGAGTATTAGTGACTAATAAGAACGAAAACTCAAGTTAATATCTGAAAGAAAACAATCCACGTTATGCAGCGCTTAGTAAAAGCAAAAAAAGTATTTTAACTCTACTCTGTAGCACAGGGTTACAATTTTGTGACAGAATGCAATTTTTTTGCTACTTTTTCTTTAAGTCAACCGCATAACATGATACCACTGATAATCATTAAAAGATTAGGCTCTTGGGTAATACCTCAAAATTTTCAAAAGATGTTAAAAACCATTTTTGAAATTCATGGGAATAAACCCTGCGAATGTCCGGTAGTGACAAAGTTAAACAGTTTAGGTATGCACACCCACTAAGTATTATAAGAGCATAGAGAACTAAAAAGAAAGAGTATAGAGAGTATAGAAAGTATAGAGGGAGTCAGAGTATAAGAGAACCAAACATTATTAGAGAAAAGAATTTTACATGAGAAAAATATTAATTTGCAATTGACCATGTTGTCAATTTGTCAGTGGCAAGAAATTTTAATTCCTACAATAGCTATGCCACATAAGAGCCATAAAAGCAAATAATTATATTATATCACTTTTATATTACTACAATAGCTATTATGTGAACTTATTACATAATTTTACACAATAAATATAATAATTGTAGTGTTACTTTGTATTATTTATATTATTTTTATCTTTCAAGTAACGCTTTATAAAACTAACTTTTTTTCTTTTATACAAACACATGATTTTATAAGTACTTCAGGCTTCGTCTGTTAATTATGATAATTATGTCATTCAATCCTGACAATCCACAAAAATATTTTTATACAGCTGGGGACAGGCCTGTGAAAATTTCTTTAAGGGAAGCTAAGGGCATTAGACTGTTGGAAAAGTCAAAACCATGACTACCGGATCAAAGTGACTTGAGTATCTCATTGGAATAATACTACATAGCTTAATATTGGAATTACTTGACCCTGCGGGGGAAAACATTCAAAAATTAAGATTTTTGAAAAGAAGAAAAATTTCAATTCTGCTATATGCTGTCTCTGTTTAATTTAATATGTGTGTATAATTAATAATTTATACATGCAATATATGAATTATTGATATATGTAATAATTTCTGTTTGTCTTAATTTTTAATGTTGCTCTTTACTTTCAGTTGAAAAAGCTTGTTTTTATTAATTAATTTCTGGTCTTTTTTAAATAGTGCCAGGATATCTGCCCCCCCTCCGTGAAAAATTCCATCCCCTATGGAATATCCTCTAAAAAATTCAATCCCGGCGAAAGTTTTACTCCGGACAATTACCCTTAACAACTCCAAGCGTAAAATTGAGATAAAAAAGAGAAAGCACCACATACAAAAAGCATTTTGCAAAGGAGTTCTGACACGTTCCCCCAGTGTATAATTTCCCATGATAAGTTCACCCCCAGGAAACTTCCTTCCCCATGGAACATTCCCCCGTCGAAAAACCCCCAGTAGAAAATTCGTCCCTTCCCACCTGAAATGAATGCATGCCTCCCAGTAACAAATACTATGTGTGAGCAATGGACAAATTCTGTAACTTAAGGACACTTCCCCTGGTGCTGTGGAGGGAGGGGGTATTATTTATCCAAAGGCACAGTTTTTTGGTCTTTCAACTATGAAAAGTTGGCTATCTCAAAATTCTGATTGGAAGATTTTGGGAAAAGGGGGACGGGAAAGGGAGAATAGTTGCCCTCCGTTCTTTTTGATCACTTAAAAAGGGAACTAGAACTTTCAATTTCCATTTAAATGAGCCTTCTCATAAAATTCTAGGACCACTGGGTTGATGTAATCACCCCTAAAAAAAACAAATAAACACATATTCGTGATTTTTCTTCTAGCAAAAAAAAAAACGAAATTCTACATTTTTGCAGATAGGAGCTGCCTTAGGTCAATATGCTAGGCAATACTTTTCTATTTCGCCCAGTTTAAGGCTATTGCGTTGGCAGAAGACCGACTTTTTCAGCGAAAACAAACTTTTTTTTTATACTTTTTTATTTTCCACACATTTCCAACAGTTACTATTTTTAGTACTTAAGACTGCAAACCTGCCCTCAAATACGCAAGCACTCAACAATCTTTCCTTATTGATTTTTTAAGTCTCTCTATTTTCTTTAGTTTTATCCATCTTTCTTTAGTTTAATTCGACCCACTTTATTTATACCTCACAATTGTCTACTCCTCTACTCTTAAAGGCTACTCGATTTACGGTAATAATATAAACGTCATTTCCACAGGTCTTAACCCCTTTCTCTGATCCAGTCAAATTCATCTCTCCTCTCAAAGAACGACCGGACTACGTTGGTCATTATAATTCTGACTGCAACTCCCTTTTTCATTTCATCAATCAAAGATAAGACTGAAAACGTATTAGATGAATAAATCCTGATAGTATATCCATAATCGAGTTCGAGCCTCAATCGTGATAGAAAAGATTGGATTACGGTCTTGGGGAAACATTATTTTGAATCTTGTTATTGGCATTGTTCTAGACAGAAACAGGGATCGAACCACAGAAGTGAAATATCAAACGACAGTCAATCAATTGTCCGATAAATTGTCGGAGAAAAATTTCTATAATTAACTTTATCGAACGCGGGAGAAGAGTTTTATATAAGAAGAGACCGTTTTCCTGCAAGTCCTGTCAATCACAAAAATTGTTCTCCCTCTAAGAAATAAAATCCAATTGTCATTTTGAGAGAGTAAAGTTATACTTGAGGTGTTTTATATATTTTATTTTCAAATGACGCAAAGCCCCAAAAATACTTGAAAATCAAACTAAAAGAAAAATAAAACTAAAGATAGTGTTTTTCAAATTAAGAAGAAAGTCAACCTAGAGAGGTAATTTGGGTTGTCAACAAAATTAGCTGGAAAGGTTGTTTGTAATTTATAAACGCGAATGAGGTAACATTCGTTTTTTACATTTTCTTCCATGAGGGCCTCATTACTTTTTTTCAATAATATAGATAAGGGGGACGGCTGGAGTCCTGTAAGTGTCAACCCTTGACGTGAGAATTTGATTCGTGAACTTCTGAAAGAATTCCGGGGAGCAAAAATTTGTTATCTCTCAATTTACTATTGGCCTCTCATAATGTTTGAACGGAAATGTTATAGTTTGAATCAGAATTAAATTAAACAAGCTCCCTTATTTTCTAAGTACTGCACTAAGAACTTTATTTTTTTTTTTTTTTTAAGCATTGAATAAAAAAAGCGAAGTTACAGTGGTAATAGAGGAGCATTCAGTGGACGGCAGCTGTCTTATAAGTAAGATAACTTCTGCCAGTTTTAAGACGGCTGTTTAATTTTATTTCAAAAATTATTTCCTTGTTTAGTTTATATTTTTTGTACTATTAATCTATAAATATTTTTCAAAATATGTTTTTTAATGGAAAGTAAAAAGGAATTTGAAGCCTAAAATGAGCTGAAACAAAATATTTTAATAGGTCTTACTTAAGACGGACTAAAATTATTATGAGAGTGAACAAACTGAACATAGAAGGAACACAAATTAAGAAGAAAAATCCAGTTAAATATAGAAATAATCATGAACGGATAAATGAAACCTAAAATGCAAAGAAGTTACACTAAATTACCAAGTTTGATTCAAAGTAAAGAAAAATTATTATTCAGTTTACTTTTTGTTAGTTTTAAGTGTCATGTATTCATTCATAATAACATTTAATAAATTTGAAAATGATCATTTATTTTTGTTTTTGCTTGTTTAATACGATTTTCTACTAAGTTAGAGTTCGGAGTTACTCTACGACTTCATTTCTGCTCGTTTTAAGTTTTATAATGGCCCTCTCTATTTTAGAGTGAGAGATCTCCCTAGAAAACATTTTTTCAAATTCATTTATTTCCGTTTTTTAATAAAAGAATGTTATTTGTTTTAATTGTTGGAGCATTCGTTGGTTATTTAAGTTTTTCTGTTTAACAACTAAAATTTTGGACCGTAGTTTCAGCTTTTAACATTTGAATTATATAAAATTTAAGGGTTTTATCAAATTTTCGAACAGTTAAAGTTTGTGCAATAATTTTGAGTAACATTTTTTATGAAATTTTCGAGGAAGATATTTAACAATTCAGATTGAAAATGTGCGCTAGTTTTGTCTTCTCTGGGACTCAAGGCTTTTTGCCCCCCATCAAGACGCCACCTCAAAATGTAGATACATGTTATGTCATTTTGGCTTAACGAAAATTTTTAGGATGTATTTTGCTGTAATATGCAGTGTGTTTGAATAAAATCATATCCATGTGTTTTACAAAAAGGGTTATATTTGGCTGTTTCTAAACAAAATTATGTTTATGTTTTCTTATAAAATAATTTAAATTTTATAAGGTTGCCATCTAGGAATAAAACCTTTATGGTATCCAAACGGACGTCGTTTTTTTTCTAATAGATATACAATAATTTCATAATAAAGTGATAATTAAATTCTTACAGACCTTTGACACAACAAGTTTTTATATAGAGATAAAAATAAAATTATTTCAATAACATTAATCAAAAAATAGCGCTAATAGTATTTAGAGGGAGCTGGGGTGGAGACATGACAACCCTATTTATGTCTTCAATCATAATGGAATCCAATCCCGAGGAAAATCACTTGCTGTCAAGGGACAGTTACGGGCTGAGGCTAGAAGCTGTGAAGTATGCTATTTCTAATTCTTAAAAATGAAGTGGATACATCTCACCAAACACTTGCGCAATAATAAATTTTAGGTGGGGATAATGTTTAGAGGAGGGAAAGAGGCTGAACAAGTGCAAAAAATTGGCAAATTATGCGGAAAAAATTAAGTATATTAAGGAAAAATCCTACATTAAATCATCTCGGAAGGACATGGACCTAATATCACAGACCCTTGCGTTTGTAATTCCACCTAGTAATTGTCCCACATTCCCAGTCAAATATAGCGGAATAAATGTGGCTCATTGAATTCCCAGGCTTGAAAATATTATTTAATAGACTTGCAAATATTATACTATTTAAAGAAAAAAAATAGACCCTTTTAAAGAAATAGCTTACTGGAAACCACATACCCATTATAAGTAACTGGATTATGTAAGTAACTAGATTAGCTTTAGGCTTAGACCTTCTTTTCCAAACATATTCTATTTATTTAAATCTGTCGAATTTGCAGTGCACTTTCTGAAGAAAGTGATCAGTATAGTTGATGCTCTCGAACACCATAAATAAAGATAATTTCTTTCTTAACTTTTCAACTGATGAAAGTGTAGCTCTTCTGCTACTATTGCTTTATAATTTGTTATATTCGAACTTTAATCTACTTTAACGAAATCAAACAGTTCGTGGTAACGAACTGTAGTAAGGAGCGACCCGGCTCAATAGTAAACGAAACTCTAAAAAGCGGAATTTTGACGTAAAATATACACCAAAAGAATCAGATTTTCATGCTGATTTTAAATATATAAGTTTCATCAAATTTAGTCTTTGTCATCAAAAGTTATGAGCCTGAAAAAATTTGCCTTATTTTTGGAAAATAGGGGGAAGCACCCCCTAAAAGTCATAGGATCTTAACGAAAATCACACCATCGCATTCAGCGTATTAGAGAACTCTATAAAAAAATTTCAAGGTCCAATCTACAAAACTGTGGAAATTCGTATTTTTTGCAAGAAGACAGATCACGGGTGCGTGTTTATTTGTTTGTTTGTTGTTTTTTTTTCTCAGGGGTCATTGTATCGACCAAGTGGTCCTAGAGTGTTGCAAGAGGGATCATTCTAACGGAAATGAAAAGTTCTAGTGCCCTTTTTAAGTGACCAAAAAATTTGGAGGGCACCTAGGCCCCCTCTCACGCTCATTTTTTCCCAAAGTCAACAGATCAAAATTTTGAGATAGCCGTTTTGTTCCGCATAGTCAAAAACCATAATAACTATGTCTTTGGGAATGATTTAATCCCCCACAGTACCTGGGGGAGGGGCTGCAAGTTACTAACTTCGACCAGTGTTTACATATAATAATGGTTATTGGGACGTGTAAAGTCGTTTTCAGGGGATTTTTTTTGGTTGTGGGGGTGGGTTTGAGGGGAGGGGGCTATGTGGGAGGATCTTTCCTTGGAGAATTATGTCATGGGGGAACAGAAATTCAATGAAAAGGGCGCAGGATTTTCTAAAATTACTATAAAAAAAAACAATGAAAAAATAAAGATGGAAAAGTTTTTTCAATTGAAAGTAAAGAGTAGCATTGAAACTTAAAACGAACAGAGTTATTACGCATATGAGGGGTTCTAAAAATACTTTAGCATAAAGAGCGATGTATTTAGAGGAGATAAATACCTCGCTCTTCTATGCTATAGTAGTTTTAGTATTTTTAGTAATTTCAAATATTTATTCTACGGCCTTTCTGATTCAGGGGTCATTCTTAAAGAATTGAGACAAAACTTACGATTTAGTCTAGAGAACGAGGTATTAACGAGGGTACAAACCCCCTCATATACATAATAAAATTAAAGAATATAAAAGTTTGTTACGTAAGTTAATTCTTAAGTTACCTATATTTTTTACTAATAAAAAAATTCATTAAAAATTAAAATTTATAGTTGCCTTTTTATGTAACCGAAAAATTGTATGGCAACTAGGCCTCCTCCCCCATCCCTTATTTCTCAAAATCGTCTGATCAAAACTAAGAGGAAGTCATTTAGCGAAAAAAGGAATTAATATGCAAGTTTGATATTAATAATTTATGTGTGGAGAGCAAAAATCAAACATGCATTAATTCAAAAACGTTCAGAAATTACATAAAAAAAACTAGTTTTTTTAACTGAAAGTAAGGAGCGACATTAAAACTTAAAACGAACAGAAATTACTCCATACATGAAATGGGTTGTCCCCTCCGCAATCCCTCGCTCTTTACGCTAAAGTTTGACTCTTTGCCACAATTCTGCTTTTTAAAACAATTAAAAGCTTTAGCGTAAAGAGCGAGGGATTGCAGAGGGGACAACCCATTTCATATATGGAGTAATTTCTGTTCGTTTTAAGTTTTAATGTCGCTCCTTACTTTCAGTTAAAAAAACTAGTTTTTTTATGTAATTAACCTTAAAACAGAAACATGAACAGGGCTAAATTGCCTTGACCTTAAAGCCCATAAGCTGTTATAGAAAAAGTATCTTATAGATTGGGATAAAGATCTGAGCCAATTAATTGTAAAGAGTTCTATTTCATAAAACTTTTAACTTTCATAACGTTCAAAAAGTTGAAAGCTTCCTTGCTTTCGTAACTCAATTTGCAACTCGTAGCCCTAAGACCTGCGAAGTAGCAAAAACTAATACATGCTCGTGCAGTACAGTAAATAAAACGAATTTCATTTCCCCAGACTTTTATTTGCTGCAACAAAAGAAAAAACATTCTTCGGGTATACTTTAGAGTTATGTTAATCGAAAGAACAATCATTAACGTGATTTTTCCCAGAAGGGCAATCATAGGCTGGTGTTTATTTTTTGTTTGTTTTTTGGTTATTCCCCCCCCCTTGAGTGATGGTGTTGAATCAATAGTCGTATGGCATCGCCTGAACACTCACTTTTCTGGTCCTAATGCCATTTTTAAGAGGTAGGATAAATGTGACAGAAGAGCGAAAAATCCAATAAATTTTTCGAATGAATCAGATAGTTTATTTTTATTTATTTTTTTAAATAAGGAAAGGATGAAACTGAAAAATCAAAAAGTAAAGAGATGTTTAAGATCTTCACTTGCTTCAGACGGCTTGTAAAATGAAAGTTAGGGGAATAAAAAAATGAATAGCTTTACTTATTAAAATTATTTACCATCTATCAATTAAATTTATAATTTATTAATTTATTTATTATTATTTATTATTCTATTAAAATAACTTATTTAAATTATTTATTTATTAGTTGATGTATAAACGTATTATTTAATTATAATTAATTAATATTCATCTATTAGAGAATCTGTGCAGGTTTGACTAGCCAGTGGATCTTAAAGCCCCCAAGCTGAAATACAATTAAAAAAAAAATTCAGGAATTTAGAACGGAAAAATAAATTACTCTTCTAATATCAAATGGAAAAAAAATCTGAACTAGATAGGCAAAGCCACATCACATGTGACTTCTAAGTAAAACTTCTAAGTAAAAACTACAGAACGGTCACAAACATGCAACAAAAATAAAATAGGGTCCAGTGCACTCCCCTGGAAAAAAAATACTGAGATGAAATGCTTCAGAAGCAATTATTAGCCGAACTATACCTAAAGATGAACAAATAAGAAGAGAAAAAAGTAACTGTTAGCGGAAACCATTAATAGAAAGTTTCTACTAGAATATATTGGATCAGTAAAGCCAGTCGATGGTGCTGATCGTTAAATATAGATAGAGAGCTATTTCCAATGAAAATTAAAAGTTACAGTGTCCTTTCTAAGGAGCCAAAGTAATAGCGCCTCATAGAAATGCCTAATTCTGCCTTTTCGTGCCGTCAATTAGATTTTTTGGCCGGAACAGAATCAGTAAAATATTGGGCAAAACTCCTGAGAGAGCCAGTCACCTTGGAAATTAAAAAAAAAACTAAATGAGTCTGCCACTTTAAAGCGCTATTTTCAGCAATTATTTTCCTGCAAGTCAAAAATTTTGGCCCCATTAGGGCTATAATGCTACCGAGTCTGTCTGTCTATGAATGAAAATATTCCGTTCATGGGATATTTTTAAGTGATTAGAGCATTTCTCGGCGTAAGTATTGAGCATGTTGGGAGTCGAACGGCATTGTGTGCTTTTTGTAATGACATCTCGGATAATTTGACATCTCGGGATGTGGGAACTCTCAAACCAAAGTGACACTGGTAGGGTAGCCAGGGGGGATCAAGTGTAAGGGATGGGGGAAGGTTTCCTGTTGATCCGGGAATAAGTCAAATTGGGAGTGTTCTTTATATAAGAGGATGGGAAGATAAGATAATGCTGGGAAAGAGAAGTACGTTGGAGGGTGTCTGAGAGGGGAGGGGTTGGATTTGTTTCGGCAAATAATAGGTGGAGTCCAGAACCAGTCGGCAGCTTCTTAGACGCACGGAGAGGAACGGAGTCGAAAGGAAGTGGGGTTTTGGGAGGAATGTGAGTGAAGGGGGTTTGGGGATGGTCCGAATTGAGTAAAGTGATTTTGGGGTCGGATTGATTGGACACGCATAAGTATTTAGGGCGGAAGATTGTTTCGAGGGATGGATTCCTGGGGTATACTGCTCTGCACCGGATATGCAAGGGGATAAGGCTAGAAGTCGAATGGAACACAACCTAGGGGAGGAGGGGGTCGTGAATACCTCCAACACCGTCCAAAAAAAGGTTGGGTTTTGTACCTATCCTCTACCCCTGGTGATGCATGAGCAAAATTACACGACTTACCAATACAAAATAAAACAGAACACAGGTCAACACGATCAAAAATACACTTATCAGACACAAAGATTCCCGAAATAAAATGACGACAAATATGTAGAAACTTATATTGTTTAAAGGGCAATGACTGTAAATATTGTACTGATCATCAAGTAATGTTTTTGCGTGTCATAAGTATCCTTCCCTAAGTTAAAGAAACTTAAAAAAAACATCTAATACTGCAACTATCGGCAGTAAAAGTGTAAGGATTCTACCACCTGCATGAAGAAGTCTTTTTCTTTTAAAATCATTTCCTTTGTTTTGAACTATTGCTGCTAGGGTATGTACAAGTGAATGATGTCCTTTGTCTGTTGCTTAACTTCTTCTGGCGGCTGAACACTGCCTTCAGTTAAATTTAAACAAAGCTCTGATATGAGATGAATGAGTTCTCTGTCAACACCATGTTTGAGTATGGCCTTGCTAAGCCGCAGTTTTGAATCACCTAAGATGGTGAGTAAATGCCTGTTTAAATGTAGTTTCTTCAGTGTCGCGTTGGTAACTAACAACATTTTTATCGTTCACTGGAAGAAACATGGTAATTACATTGTCAAAAATATCAGTGACTGAACGTAAATCCTAGGGCGTGTTCTGAATGAGGTAAAGTAGAAAATAACCAAAGGGTTTATTTGTAGCCTGATTGTATGCTAGAAATTTGTGTTCACCAGGGTATTTTTACCATGATATATTCGTCTATTTGAAGTTATGAGGGAACTTGAATCACGAACAACCCTGTAAATGATATAGGACGACAATTCAAAGCGAGATTCATACACTTGCTCTGATGAAAGAGATTGCGTAGAACTGGGGCTACGGAAATCTGTCCATGACGAGATCGCACAGTAAACAAATGTAACATATCCTGACACTATTCTTCAATGGATTCAGCAAAATCATTAATAATCAACCAAGAGTTTGGTTCAATTTCAGTTAAAAAAAAAGAATTTCTTGATTTCTTGAAGAATTTATTTTATTTCATCCTTGTGTTGTCAACCACTCAGAGAACCACTCTTACTTTGGAAGCTAAATATTGGTTTTGAAGGACTATTTGGAGCCTTTTCATCTCCAGTGTTTTCTTCAAACCTCTCAAGCCTGTATATGGGCGTCTCTGATGTCAGTTTTGGTAAATATTAAATAAAACAAACTAGTTTTTTTTTAACTGAAAGTAAGGAGCAACATTAAAACTTAAAACGAACAGAAATTACTCCGTATTTGAAATGGGTTGTCCCCTCCGAAATCCCTCGCTCTTTACGCTAAAGTTTTTAATTGTTTTAAAAAGTAGAATTGTGGCAAAGAGTCAAACTTTAGCGTAAAGAGCGAGGGATCGCGGAGGGGACAACCCATTTCAAATACGGAGTAATTTCTCTTCGTTTTAAGTTTTAATGTCGCTCCTTACTTTCACTTAAAAAACTAGTTTTTTTTATTTAATTTCTGAACGTTTTTGAATTAATGCATGTCTGATTTTGGCTCTCCGCACATAAATTATTAAAATGAAATTTGCATATTAATTTTTTTTGGCTAAATGGCTTTCTCTTAGTTTCGATCAGACGATTTTGAGAAATAATGGGTGGGGAAGGAGCCTTGTTGCCCTCCAATTTTTCGGTTACTTAAAAAGGCAACTAAAACTTTTAATTTTTAACGAACGTTTTTATTAGTAAAAAATATACGTAACTTAAGAATTAACTTACGTAACAAACTTTTATATTCTTATATTTTTAAAATATATATGAGGGGTCTGTCCCCTCGTTAATACCTCGCTCTTTACACTAAATCTTAAGTTTTGTCCCAATTCTTTAAGAATAACCCCTGAATCAGAAATGCCGTAGAATAAATAGTTTAAATTACTAAAAATACTTTAGCATAAAGAGCGAGGTATTTATCTTCTCCTAGATACCTCGCTCTTTATGCTGAAGTATTTTTAGAACCCCTCCAATGCGTAATAATCTCTGTTCGTTTTAAGTTTTAATGCTACTCCTTACTTTCAATTGAAAAAACTTTTCATTTTTAATTTTTCATTGTTTTTTTTTTTAGTAATACTAGAAAATCCCACGCCCTTTTCATTGAATTTCTCTTCCCCCATGACATATTCCTCCAAGGAAAGATCCTCCAACATAGCCCCCTCCCCTGAACCCCACCCCCAAACCAAAAAAATCCCACTGAAAACGTCTGTACGCTTCCCAATAGCCATTACTGTACGTAAACACTGGTCAAACTTTGTAACTTGCAGCCCCTCCCCCAGGGACTGTGGGGGAGTAAGTCATCCCCAAGACATAGTTATTATGGTTTTTGACTATGCGGAACAAAAAAGGCTATCTCAAAATTTTTATCCGTTGACTTTGGGAAAAAATGAGCGTGAGAGGGGGCCTAGGTGCCCTCCAAATTTTTTGGTCACTTAAAAAGGGCACTAGAACTTTTCATTTCCGTTAGAATGATCCCTTTTGCAACACTCTAGGACCACTTGGTCGATACAATGACCCCTGAGAAAAAAAAACAACAAACAAACAAATAAACACGCACCCGTGATCTGTCTTCTGGCAAAAAATACGAAATTCCACAGTTTTGTAGATTGGACCTTGAAATTTTTTCTATAGAGTTCTCTAATACGCTGAATGCGATGGTGTGATTTTCGTTAAGATCCTATGACTTTTAGGGGGTGCTTCCCCCTATTTTCCAAAAAGGCAAATTTCTCAGGCTCGTAACTTTTGATGACAAAAACTAAATTTGATGAAACTTATTTATTTAAAATTAGCATAAAAATCCAATTCTTTTGATATATCTTTTAGCATCGAAGTTCCGTTTTTTAGAGTTTTGTTTACTATTGAGCCGGGTCGCTCCTTACTACTGTTCGTTACCAGGAACTGTTTGATTCAATTTGTTATGGTAAAGTTCAACTCCCACAAGGAAACACTATAACATCCTGGACAGTACTTTAAATCAAGTACGACTCTATAACCCTAACACCATAAATGAAAAAAAAATAATGAATAATTGAAAACCAACAGATTTAACTGATTTGTTTTGTTTCCTTTTTTTCTGATTCAATGTGGCAACACTGACATAATGTGGTAATGCTCTAAAAACTTCATAATTTTGAAGTAAAAAATTAAAAAGAAGAAGAATCTTTAAAAATCATTGTTTTCAGGTACAAATAAGCCTAAAATGAGGTCAGGGTGCAAAAAAATGATTTTGATGTCCTTGGTACTTTTATTATATTTAGGTTATCCTACTTATAACAGCTGTTTTGCCATGGCAGTTGCACCATTGTATTTTAAAATTAGCATTGTGATAAAAAGTTCTAAGTTTTTTCTACTTGTTTACTTTTCTAAGCAAAACTTGAAGGCAAATTAAAGTTACAAGGCTATTATCCCTGGAAGTAAGTTTCCCCTGAAACAGTAATATTGGTCTTTCCTGTCTTTTTTTCCTCAGTACAGAAATTCTGACGAGGCAAATATCATGTCATTTCACTCCCAACATGAAGAGTTCAGTTCTCTGTTGGGAATTTATTATTTTATTACAAGTAATATTTATGTAAGTAACGTTTATTATATGTAGTATGTATTTACTGTATGTGGCATAATACTTGTTATATGTGGTGATATTTATTCTTTCCTTTTTATTTATCTTTCTTGTTTCCTGTACTTCAAATGAAGAATATAAATAGAGGAGCTTATGTTTGTTTAGCAGCATTTAAGGTGAATATTGGACCACAATACAATAAATATTTTTTACATTATTTATTTAAGCCACCAAGGGATTACTTATCTCAGTTCTCATAAACTGAATGTTCTTAGTATGAAGAGCTAATCTAATGTCCACATTTCAAATCCAGGTTTATTTATTAGCCTAACATTAGTACAACAACAGTAAACACGAAAACAGACCCCCCCCCCCAGGGAAGTGCTATGGTAAGAAAGTCCTGAATGAGAAAAGACAAATTAAAATAAAAAAACACTAAAATTGAATAAAAATTATAAAGGGCAATTTTTAAAAGAGTATTTACTCAATAACAGGTGGGGGAAGTAAATACTGATAGCTGGTTCACTAAAATTTTATTCCTTATTTAGTGTCCCACTTACTGTTTTGTTTCATGTCAGTACCAGTTTTGTTAATGCCAGTTTGTTACCCCCTACAGTAAGTGCCAGTTTGCTACCCCAAACACCAAGTTTTTATATAAAGTTACCATGTCTATGGTGTTAGATGTTTTCATAATGACACTTATGTGACAAACTGTTGACCAACTACATCATTGAAACTCCGTAATGTGCCAGTTTATATTTATTTTTTTCCTTTTGTTTAGTTGTTACTTAGTCATGCTATACCCTCAGCTCCTACAAAACTTCAAATTCTGGCTTTTAATTTTAATTAAATTTATGCTCTTTTCTTGCTAAAGAACCAATAAGGAAACGAAGGGTGTAGTATTTCTTTCGAAGATAATTAAGATGATGCATTGATTGCCCTTTAAAATCTAATCTATCAACTTTTCAGAAAAAACTTCAGAAAATAGGCCGTGATAAAATTTTAAGCCAAAGTCTTAAAAATTTTATATACATAAATCTTAGAGCAAAAACTGCTCCTGCGAAAAGTTTAGGAGTATTACTTTCAAGTTCCTTCAACATTATGAATTTCGGAAATAAGAACCATTGTAGGCACAAGAATACATTCCAGTAGGCCTTCCTGCATTGATTAGTGACATCTAAGGAGTCCACATATTTATCTTTCATATAAAACTAACCATAATATATTATAAAATTTATTAGTAACGTGCTTTCAGTCTGAGATTACTTAACATTTTTGTAATTTCTTTTTTTTATTTAACTTGATATTATAAGGATTTATGCAAGTTACAAACAATACAAGATATACCAAATTAAAAGTCTTTATAGCTTAGACTTAAAGCGAACAATAATAGTACAGATACAGACAGAAGGAGAAATTACTGCCAAACCCTTTTATGCTCAAAACTTTGCTGTAATTCCATTGGTTTATTTCTGTGACTTATTTCAACCCAATCGTCTTATTCCTTATGCGATACTAAGAAAGGGAAGAAAAATAAGCATGGCTATTTCAGTCTATTGTTGTATTTCCACGTTGCTGCTCTGTCAAATTTGCATCACTAAACAGAACACAGCACCTGATTGGCTCTTTACTATGAAATTCTACCCCAGAAAAAAGAATACAAATTTTCTAACCACAATATTTCTTACAAGTGAACTTTTTGCTTCTCTGTGTTCCGATCTTATTCTATTTAAAATTAAAATCTAATTACCCATTTTAATCGTAATCTAATTGTAAAAAAAGTAAAAAAAAAAGTAAGTAAGGCAGCACTAGACCTTTAAGGTCTAGAGCTGGGTCGACTCTGGCTGAGCTTACAGAGTCACGCCACTGACCCCCGTCCCAAACTAAATAACTGGTCACAACTGGGATTGTGACTTAATTGTGAACTGGGATCGTAATCTAACTGAAAGGATTTGAGTCTTTTAGTCCCTTTTAGATTTTTCCCGTGCCAAATTTTATTTCACGAATTTAGGTTTTATTGGCTTGCCACTTAATTTAATGACAAATTTTTATCACTGCTTATTAAATTAACTTTAATATATCAACTGAAAGTAAGGAGCAATATTAAAACTGAAAATGAACAGAGATTATTCAGTATGTGAAAGAGGGGACACCCCTCTTCAATACTTCGCTCTTTACGCTAAAGTGATTTATAACTTTTAAAAAACTTCCCATTGAAATTCAATTCCCTTGTTTATAAGTCGCTCTTTAAAAATAGGGACAAGAATTCAAAATTTAGTGCAAAGAACGAGGTACTGAGGAGGATCAACCCCCATCTATGCGAAACAATTTCTTTTTACTTTTTAAGTTTTAATGTTGCTCCTTACTTTTAGTTGAAAAAATGTTTTTTTTTCTTTTTAATTTAATGTATGATCGTTTTCCAAAAATTAGTGGGAAACCCAGCTCCACTCCAAGAAAATCTCTTCCCCTAACAGAAAATTCCTCAAAGTAAAACTCCTTCTATTTAAAGCACCCCTCTCCCCGGACAATTCAATCCTCGCTAAAAATTTACCGGGAAAATTTCTTACGAACAATTGCCCCTTAAAAATTCTTCAACAAACAAATAAGCATTCAAATGGGATAAGCCCATTTATTAGACACTGAAAACAGATACAAATCTGGATATTTCGACCACAATATACAGCGATCGTCATCAGCAGATACACTGAAGTATTAAAATGAAAACCAACATATTTATACAGAACAGAATAATTAATTCCCGTTCATTCCTAGATTTTTCTGAGAGAGCTCAATAACTGGGTTGATACGAAGTCTTGAGTTAGAAATTTTCTAATTTAATATTTCTTAAATATAAGTTGAATTTCTAATGAAGGTGGCCAAATCTTCTACGTCTTCTAATTACAAAATAAATGTTTTTGGATTTATAGTTATATACTTAATTGGTTACACCTTCCCCTATATGCGACGTATGTTCAACGTAACACCTCAAATTAGGTTTCTTTCCAAGACCACTCTGCCTTTCTATGACAAACAAATAAACCTTCAAATGGTATATTTAGTCAAAATATCCTGAATTTTGTATCTATTTTAACTGTCTGATAAAACAAATTATCCTAATTTGAACGTTTATGTGTTCGCAATAGAAAGGCAGTGTGGTGTTGGAAAAACACCCATCTGATTTAAGGTATAACGTCGGAAAATTTTCCTTGGCAAGCTTTCATTTGATGAGGACCTCAGTCACTAATCATTTCTCAAATCGTGCAAGAGACCTGCCCTCCGTGGAAAGTTATTTCCTGGAATCCTCCCCCCCCCCCCCGAACCCTAGTGGAAAGTTGCTATCACGGAAAATTCTCTCGTGGAGAGTTTCTCCAGCGGAAAATTCCCTCGAAATTTCTCCCCCGATGAAAAAACTCCATGCAATTCCCCAAATCTCCCCTAGAGCATCTCCTCATGCTAAATTTAGTCAGCAAAGACAAAGTAAGACAAATAAAAAGAATTTTATGGGGGAATTCTAGCAAAATACGTACCTGAAAATTTTACCCGAAAATTTTACCCCCGAAAACTGCCATCCCAATGGAAAATTCTCACCTTATAAAATCTTCTTAAGTAAATTTCCCCCCCCCCCAAAAAAATGTCTTTATACTTCCAAATAACAATTAGTATTTGTAAACATTGGGTAAATTTAGTATCTTATAGCCCTTTCCCCACAGGGGCTCTGGGGGGTCAAGGTATCCCCCAAAGCATAGTTATTTGAAATTTGAACTGTGCTGAACAAATGACTATCTCAAAATTTCGATCGGACGACTTCGGAAAAAATGGGGCGTGGGAGGCGGGCTAGCTGCCCTCAAATCTTTTTGGGTAATTAAGCAGGGCACTAGAATTTTTTATTTCCGATCAATTGACGACTGTCCTGGTCCTCTAGCATCACTGGTTCGATCCTATCACCCCTGGATAAAAAACATAAAAAAAAACAAATAACCATGCATCCGTTATTTTTCTTCTGGCATATTATGCAAAATTCTACATTTTGTAGAATTACAATTACAATTACTACATTACATCAGCTCCAAGCTTTAGTTTAGCGAAAATAAATTTCTTGATAAAGCAATTTTTCAACGTGATGTTCAAATGGTACAAATTAATCTCTAGCAGTACAATATTAATCGGGAAATTGGTGCAGTTTATTTCAAAGCGTTGGCAACGTTGGTCGAAGCATCTCGAGGGATTTCAAATTCTCTCATCTCATAAGACAGAAGTCTAACGCAATTAAAGCAAAGTATTCAATAGAGTAAGCTTTATTTCTTCCTAAGATAGAAAAAGCTAACCTCGTTCTCTCCATTGTTCTGCTCTCGCAAGTTCCTAAGCAGATTTCTATCAAACATACTCCCATATTTCTTTTTCATAATAAGGTACGGCATTTCTGGAAATTGAATCAACAGCTGGTTAGGCGATAGAAGCTTTGGCGAAATCAATTCAGTTTAAAATTAAGCCTATAGCGTTTGAAAACTTTAAATCGTGGCTAAGAGACTTTTGACGAAGTGATAAATCGGATCAGGGATACTTCCCTGAAATGGTGAATATTACGGGAAACGGCAATAAAAGTGAGGTAATTTTTTAAAGTGCCACTTGAAAAGAAAATAGGTTGGATCTCTACCTCTTCAACGATCCACAAGAGAGAGGAAAGTGGATCTCAAGGAGTTGAAAGTCAGCAGAAAAAAGCTCCGAGATATTCGAGTTTAGTGGGTATTAGGAGATGAAATGAAATAAGATTAACTAGGTAAGCAGATTTCGATGCACATTTGATGCACAATCAAAGTGCAATCATTTTTTATTCATTTTTGAAAAGGCTTTTCAAGACTTTAAAATAAAATAGGTGAAGTGGATCCCAAGGAGTTGAAAGTCAGCAAAAAAAAGCTCCGAGATATTCGAGTTTAGTGGGTATTAGGAGATGAAATGGAATAAGATTAACTAGGTAAGCAGATTTCGATGCACATTTGATGCACAATCAAAGTGCAATCATTTTTTATTCATTTTTGAAAAGGCTTTTCAAGACTTTAAAATAAAATAGGTGAAGTGGATCCCAAGGAGTTGAAAGTCAGCAAAAAAAAAGCTCCGAGATATTCGAGATTAGTGGATATTAGGAGATGAAATGGAATAAGATTAACTAGGTAAGCAGTTTTCGATGCACATTTGATGCACAATCAAAGTGCAATCATTTTTTTATTCATTTTTAAAAGGCTTTTCAAGACTTGAAAATAAAATAGGTGAAATCTCCCTCTTCAACGACCCTCGAGAAAGATAAAAGTAAATTTTAAGGAGGTGAATGTCAGCAGAAAAAAGCTCCGAGATATTCCAGTTTAGTGGGTATTAGGAAATGAAATGGAATAAGATTAACTAGGTAAGCAGTTTTCGATGCATCTTTAACGCACAATCAAAGTGCAATCATTTTTTTATTCATTTTTGGAAAGGCTTTTCAAGACTTGAAAATAAAATAGTGAAGTGGATCTCAAGGAGTTGAAAGTCAGCAGAAAAAAGCTCCGAGATATTCCAGTTTAGTTGGTGTTAGGAGATGAAATGGAACAAGATTAACTAGGTAAGCAGTTTTCGATGCACATTTGATGCACAATCGAAGTGCAATAATTTTTTATTCATTTTTAAAAGGCTTTTCAAGACTTGAAAATAAAATAGGTGAAATCTCCCTCTTCAACGACCCTCGAGAAAGATAAAAGTAGATTTTAAGGAGGTGAATGTCAGCAGAAAAAATTTTCAGCATATAGAAGCTTAATGTTTATTAGGAAATGAAACAGGACAAGAGAAACAAATTTAGTAGCTTGAAGTCGATGCAAATTTAAAGTGCGATTGTTTTACGGCACTACTTAAAGAAAGTAGATGTCATCTCTACTTCTTTAATGACCCACAAGAGAGACAAAAGCAGATCTTAAGGAGGTGAATCTCAGCAGAACAAATTTTCAGCATATAAGAACTAAATGTTTATTAGGAGATAAAATTGGGCAGGATGAACAGTTTGCAAATTGAAGCATATTTGATGCACAAAAGTTGCCCGATTTTCTTTTTTTATTCATTTGAAAAAAATTCAGACTTAAAAATAAATAGATAGGATCTCTTCTTTATCAATGACCTTCAAGAGTGATAAATATGATTCTTAAGGACGTGAATGTTAACAGGCCGAATTTTCAGCAAATAGAAGCTTTAATGTTTATTAAAAGATAAAATAGGACAAGATGAATAAATTCAGGAGATTTTTAAGTCAACGGACATTTGATGAACAATCGATGGACGGTGGTTTTACAATAATTTTTGAAGCGATTCATTTTTAAAATATCAAATAAACAGAAAGTAGGTGGGATCTATTCCTCTTCAATTACCCATAAAATAGGGAAAAATTTATCTTAAAGAGGTGGAAGTCCGCAGAGCAAATTCTCAGCAAATAGGAACTTAAAATTTATCAGGAATGAAAATAGACCTAGTCAGCAGTTATCAAATCAATGCACATTTGATGCACAATCGGTGCTCGATTTTATTTATTCATTTTAAAAAAAAATTAACACTTCAAAATAGAATAAGTTAGATTTCCACCTCTTCAGTGACCCTCAAAAGAAATAAAAGTGGATCTTAATGATTTGAATGTTAGCAGAACAAATTTTCAGCAAATAGAAGCTGAATGTTTATTAGAAGATAAAATAGGACAAGATGAAAAAAATCAGTAGTTTTTAAATTGATGAACATTTGATGCGTAATCGATGCACAATTGTCTTACAGTAGCCTTTAAAAGCGTTTTTGTTTAAATATTGAGATTGCTACCTCTTCAACAACCCACAAAAGATATTAAAGTGGATCTTAAGGAAATGAATGTCAGCTGAATACAGCTTCAGCATATAGGAACCTAATGTTTATTAGAAAAACTGGATGTCGAAAGCGGCTAGGAATATTATATAGGTTCAAAACTTATTGATTTTAATTTATGATTGAATTAGCAAAAGCTGTAATTTTTTTTTTAACACTCGTACCCCAAGAAAATATAATGACAAATTGGTTTGCTTAATGACGACGGAAAAGAAGTTATAAGAATAACAAAAAACAGAAAACACAGTCCAAAACCAAAAATTACTTCATTTACAGCTATTTTGAGGAAACAATATTAAGCAAAATCATGTTATTTTTTAATAATAAAGTGCCAGCTTTTATGGTATATTTTTAAATTCATTGAAGTTTTTTTGTATTTTCTTTTATGCCACTTTTTCTTTAATAGCCATTGGTTTTTAATATTTATAAAGTCAAACGCACATTTTTCTTCAAAATTACGTGAAAACTTGTGTTGTTTTGTTTAAGACTTATATCGGTAGAAGACATTGGTTATATAAATATTGACTTTTTTACACTCAGGGAGTTTCTTATGATAATAATTTTTTTAGAAGCCTGAAGACATAATATTATTACACTATTCCCAGGTGGAACCTCCACCGTCCTCCCATGTCTCAACTAAGCTATCCACCTGATGACCAATATTCATTAAACGCTATTCCCAGGACGCTAAGACATAATGGTGTGAACGATCGTGTGTCTTCTTTGCTTCCACCACAGCTTTCTCAAAGCTGCAGTTTTTAAACTTCAAATCAAATTCAAATTAAACTTCAAATTATAGCTACATCTTCAAATTAAAGCGTATTTATCTATGTGTCTTTTGCAAAAAACACTTGTTTTCGATTGTATATTTAAGCAAATTTAAGTCCATGAACAGATGTTGAGAGAAGAGTTGCATTTGAGGGGAAAAACTTTATTTGTCCAGTTAAAAAAGCGTTGAAGTTCTGAATTATTTTGTAGATACAGTAAAACTCAGTAGGTGCAAAATTCGATAAGCTGGAGCTCCAGTACGATTTAATTTCAATAAACTAGAAACTCAATAACAAATCGTTGATGTCTGATTATTATTATTATTATTTGAGCTAGTTGGTTGGGCCTCCCGCTTTGATTCCTTCCTGTGAATTCCTCCCGCTACTGGAATACCAAGAATTCTCTTTTCAAACAGTCATGTTTGATGAACTGTTGGAAATTAATGCATCAAAAGAACTAGATTTTTATGCTTATTCCAAATATCTAGAAGAAATTAATAATTTTACTCATCAAACACTACAAGCTTATATAGTTTGTCTAATTTTCGAATAAAAGGAGGGGAAACAACCCTGAGAAGATAGCGATCTTCATGAAAGTCACGCAATCAGATTCAGCACATGAAAGAAAACTATTGCAGAGGTTTCAATCTCCTATTTAAAAATGTAAAATTTTTCATTCTTTCCTCGAAGAGCATCGATGCATGTGTATTAGGTGTAGAATCAGTGGTCTTAGCAGATTGGCAGAGGGCCCCATCAAGCGTAAATTAAAAGTTATGTGCCCTATACAAAACGAAAACATAGGGGCTAGGGGGTGAGGATATTTTTTTAATTAAATAAAAATGCAAAAAGGATAGTTTTCAAAACCATAGGCCTTCACACCAGAGGCCCTCAATCCCCCTCTCTTCAATTGAAACTTCTGTGTCGAACATCATTCTATGTGTCATTTTACAATTAGCGCACTTAAACTAGAATGGGAATTGTCAAGCCAAAAAAAAGCTTAAGATTATGGTATTTATAAAATACCATTTATAAGAATCTACATTTATAAAATCTATAAAAATAACAGCAAACCACATCAACGAAGTCAATTTTTACATTATTTTTCAGAAAAATGTCAGGCTACTGTAAGAAGTGATGGTCAGGTTTACACCTTCACTGTTGGGATCTCCCTTCTTACCCGCAGTGAAGTACTGTAAGACAAAAAAAGACTACAAACTTCAGGAATTTAAGAGCTCGTTGGATAATCTGACATCAGGGAGCTTGGTGCCCCGGTAAGTAGTTAGGGGTTATAACATTCACTGACCTAATGTTGCTGGTTGACTTCAGCGTTTTAGATCAATTTTTCATCCTACGTTATAGAGTATTCGAAACACTGAAGGTTGCTCTACAAAAAGTGCTCCAAAACCTTGTTTTCTTCAATATGTTCAAATTGCCTAAGTATTCCTCTATCTTGGGCACTTTATTCTTGCCACTACTTAGCTCATGCGGCAGCCCCGTGTCCAATATTTTTACTTATTAAACTGATAGCAACGGTTGAATACTGACATTAATTTCTTAGGCAAGAATAAATTATAGAAATTGTCCCTAAAGAAATAGGTATAACGTAAGCGTAGGTTGCATATTACAAATGCAGCAAGGTTGAGTGACCCTCAATAAGAAGAAATTTAGGTACTTCGGAACAAATTTAGCCACTGTTTCTTTTTTAGGCTGCCACCCACAACAGTGCAGACAGTAGGGAGTCCACCAAAATGTATATTTATCCGAGTAACCCAAATTACCAGGCTCTGCCCTTAGGTGGAAGCCCGTCACTGAGACAGACTGTCTGTTTCCTGCCAAATATTGATAAGCAGGCATAGCGACCTCACAATTTCATATTTTCGACTTTGATCCCCCAATTTACAATTTTGGAATCGATCATATCCAGGGAGAACTGCACTTTTTTAGAACTGCGCTTTTTGCATTAAAGTTTGACTTTTGCACAATAATAGGTTGAAAAATTAGGCTCAATGATTATATTTTCTTTTAAAAACGAAATGAAATTTCCCTAAGCAAATTTAGTTTTACTAAATTTCGAGAACGGGGAACTTTGAGAAAGGGGCTCATTAGTGTATTTGCTTTAGAAGATTGAGTAAAACTTTTCTAAACGTGGAATGTGAAAGGTTTCTATACAGAAAATATAAACACATTGAACAGTGTTTCTACTTCTGTAGACTTTTCCATAGATCTATGGAATCTGATGTCTGTCTACAGACAATAGAACGCAGTTACAGAATCTATGGAACATATGCAGAAAAAGCAGGATCCTATTGAAAATGACATATTCACTCTTTCTTTATGTCATTTACCCCAAAACACCTGAGAGTTCTGTTGCAAATTCTAACTTTCGGTTCGACGTCAACGGGTCGGCATACCCAGATTTCGATACAATCTGATCTGTGACTTATTACGTCTGTTTTAGTGGGCAATGGTACTTTTTGTACCATTGGTCCTTTCTGTACAATTTTGGAGAAACTTACTAGCCAGCAAAAGAGAAAAAAGTTTCAAATCTGGGCGAAATCCTGATCTTGTACTTGTGAACGATTAGGACAAAAAAAGCTACCGGGTTTTTGCGGTCATGTAAATGGACCGTGAGACTTTTGTGGCTCTTAGTGGCTTACAGAAAATTCACTAAACCTATTTTTATATGTGTGTGTATATTTTCTTCCAAATGGAGGGGTTGGAGCTTCAATGTATGTTCATCTTAATGTTCATGTAATTAATCAGAAACATTTCTCATTGAATGTTAGGAAATCTGGACTTAAAATTATTTCCAAGTTTTATTATCCCTCCCCCCTCTCCCAACACTCTTTAGTCACTAGCAAGGCAGTAGCTCGAAAATTTTCATTAGGGGAGGGGTCCATATCTGGATAGTCAAGGGGCATGGGCTATGTAATATTTTCTTCAATTTATAGGGAGTAACTGCCCCCCTTCTCCCCATCCCTAACGATGCCCCTGGTCATTATTTTTCTATAGAAGCTGTTCGTTTTTAATGGACTGCATAGATATTAAGGGGTAAATGTTATACCGCACGTCGTATGGTCTCTGAGACTAGGATATCATATAACATCGTTTTAATTGCGCTTAAATTTTGGCAATATCGTACCTCTTTTTGTGTTTCTTTAGCCTCTTTTTAAAAGCTGCACAAATTCCATATGCAAATACATTTTGATAAGCAATTGTTTGTTGAGGCATATATTGTGCCAAAACTTAGTTTCTTAGAGTTTCGGTTTCTATTTGCAAGGTTTTTAATCTTTACTTTGTTCATTATTATAAATTGTTGGATTCAGGGCTCTCTTTGACGTAAGGGAGTCTTCCCCCCTGTATCCTCGATCTCTGTTTCCTAAATTCAAGTGCAAGCTACAAGAACGATAATCATTCCTGAAAAACTGTGCCCTTTAAAGTATTCCTTTAAAAGGAGCGTAAATATCAAGGAGATATTTTAGGTTCATTATTTCCATGGCTTTTATGAGTATTAATCAAAAAAAAATTCCACAAAATGAGTCATACAAAGAAAAGTAAAGAGCTTCATTAAACAAAAAATGAGAAGAAATAAATTCAAATTATCTTCCAAGCGTAAAACTACCACAAATCATCATCAATAAATAAATGAAACCCAAAACGAACAGAAATTACAATAAATAACCTAGTCCAACTCAAAAGGAACAAAAATTATCATGAGTAGGGCTGACAACCCCCAATGCCTTCTCAAGACCAGAACATATTTTGTACTTTACTGAAAACAAAATATAAATGTTTTCTTTTTTTGACTTTAATAATTTAAAAAGTACTAAGAGTTAAAAAAAAATATCAGAATATATTAAAACTGACGATCCAAGCTCATTTGTTTTTTGTTTTTTTTTCATTAGTAAAGTGCAATTTATACTCTGATCTTGAGAAAGCATGGGGGTTGTCAGCCCATGTTAATTTTCCGCTCGTTTTAAGTTTGACTCGGTTACTTTTTTTTAAGTTCTGTTCATTTTGTGTTTTGTTTATTTATTGATAGTGATTTGTATTGTTTTTACGCTTGGAAGATTGTTTGACTTTAGTTCTGCTCATTTTTGATTTATTGTAGCTCTTTACTTTTCTTTGTAAAATTTTTTTTTTAAAGATTTTTTTTTCTTTTTCTGTTCGTTTTTTATTGAAATAGTCATAGTCCTTTTCATGGAAAAAGAAAATAATATTTTATATGTTTTTAGTTTTTTCTATAAGAATCCTTATTTTGGCTTGTTATGTGTATGCTGGAGAAACTGTTTCAACAATTTTTAATTCCGACAAAAGTAGTATTATTTAATTTAGTTTTTAACCTTCTAGAGCTGACCTAAAAAATACCCTCCTATCACTTTTTAATCTTAAAAAGGCACTAGAACCTCTGAATTACACTTGAATGACCCCTTTTTAAAGTCTATACGACCACCCCTTCTATAACAACCTTTTATGTTAATAATGGGCAACTAGTGTAACTTAAAGCCCTAGCCCTGAGCGCTTTGTGGAGGTATTTGAATAGTAGTAGTAGTAGCAACAGTAATAGTAGCAGTATTAATAGCCGCATTGGCAGATACATGTTGTCTTTTGGTAAGTGGAACATTCCACTCATGATGTCCCAGAAGTTTCATCCCGATATAGTAAGACGTTCTATAAATATTGTTGAAGCGCCTGTAACAGCAATCTGTAAGCACAGGGTATATTCTTATTTATTTTTTTACTCTATATTTGTATTTTTATATATTTTATTTTTTAGTAATTCACAGAGCCAGCTTTTACGTTTAGCTATTTATCTTTGTTTACATCGTTGTCAAATATTTTTTGTTTTTGCCACTTGGGAAAAAAAGAAAGAAAAACAAGTCCACAAAGCCACTTTTTCTTCTCCACAACTCAATGCTCGAACACCTCTTTTTTGACAAAACAATTTTTTTCAACAATTAATAGAGCAATCTTTTACTTTTACCTATTTATCTTTGTTTACATCGTTGTAAAATATTTTTTCCCTTTTGCTACTTAGTTTTAGCTACTTATCTTATACATCATTCTAAAATATTCTGCTTTTTGCCACTTGGCAAAAAAGAGTCCACAAAGCCACCTTTTAGTATCGATAGTTTCACCTAGAAGCAGTAAGACGTTCCGGAAATATTGTTGAAGCACCTGAAACAGCAATCTGTATACAAATAGTATAATTTTATTTAGTCAGACTTTACCCTCAACGTTTCCTCAGATCGTCTTTTCAATATCCTCAGCCGTGACAGTATTAGCTACAGAAGCAGTGGTTTAAGTGGTAGTAGTGGTAGTGGTAACAGTAGTAGTAAGAGCAGTAGTAGTGGTGGTAGTTGTAGTAGTAGTAGTACCGTGCAAATATTGTCTTTCTGGTGAATCGATTATCTCCCTTATCATTCCCCGAAAGTTCCAAATTAAAATAATCAGTCATTACTGAGTTACACCTCTCTGACGACCCGTATACACATATCGTGCTTTGATTTAGCCCAACATTCCCTTCAACATCCTCTGAAAGGCTGGCCTGAATGTCCTTCTTCTTTGTGGAGAATTAAATAATATTTTTTCAACTGGAAGTAAGGAGCAGTGTTAAAACTTCAAACGAACAGAAATTATTACGTATATGAGGGGGTTCACCCCCTTGTCAATACTTGACTCTTTATGCTAAATTTCAAATTTTGTTATGATTTCTTAAGAATGACCCCCGAATCGTAAAGGCCGTTTAATTAGAACAAATAGCTCTTTTGAAAGTACCAAAAATATTTTAGCGTAAATAGCGAGGTAGTCATGAGGGAGCGAGCCCCCTAATATATGCAATAATTTCTCTTCGTTTTAATTTTTAATGTTGCTCCTAACTTTCAGTTGAAATTTTTTTATAATTTAACTTCTGACCGTTTTTTAAATAATGCTGGGGAATCCAGGACCCGTTTCAGGAAAAATTCCCTTCCCTCGTGAAAAATCAAAGATGGAAAGATCCTCCCACGTAATTTCTTCCCCCTGACCCCCCCCCCTCCCCCCTCACCAGAAAAATTCCCTGAAAATGTCTGTATACTTCCCAATAACCAATACTATATGTAAAAAATGGGCAAAGTTCATAACTTGCAGCCCCTCTCCCAGAAACAGTGGGGGATTAAGTCGTCCTCAAAGGCATTTCGACTATGCTGAATAAAATGGCTATCTCAAAATTTTGATCCGGTGACTTTGGGGGAAAATGAGCGTGATTGGGGACCTAGTGCCCTCTAATTTTCTTGGTCTAGGGCACTAGAACTTCTAATATCCGTTCAAATGAGCAATCTTGCAGCATTTTATAACCATTGGGTCGATACGATCGTCCCTGGAAAAAAAACAAAAAAAAACAAATAAACACGCATTCGTGATCTTTATTCCTTGATTCTTTCTCACAACTCTACTTTTTAAAACAACAAAAAACTTTAGCGTAAAGAGCGGGGTGTTGCGGAGGGGAGAGGCTCCTTTCGTATACAGAGTACTTTCCGTTCGTAAGTTTTGATGTCGCTCCATGTATTAGTTATAAAACTGTCTTTTTATTTAATTTCTAAACAATTTTGAATTAAAGCATGTTTTGAATCTGGCTCACCATACATGAATAACTAATGAAATTTGCATATTAACTTTACTTTTTTTAACTATTAATAACCTTATAATAACTTAAGTTTGATTGTTCTTCCAGTTGTTTATAAATGACTCCTGAATCACAAAGGCTGTTTAATCTGAATAATAATGTCTTTTAAAAGTTCGAAATGAAACTTTAGCGTAAGAGCGAGCTACTAAGGAGAGGCAAACCCCTCATATACGTAATATTTTCTGTTCGTTTTAAGTTTTAATGTGGCTTCTTAATTTCAGCTGAAAAATCTTGTTTTTTATTTAAATGCTTATCGATTTTTCAATAATGTCGGGAAATCCAGCTCCCCCTCCATGGAAAATTCCCTTTCCCCATGAGAAATTTCTCCATGGAACGATTATCCCACGTAACTTAAATATAGCGATATTTCGGAACTAATCCTGTAGGGCATAGTTACAGAACGGCCAAAGAGGTCGAAATTATTTTGATGAAAATGAAAGAAACAAGTTGGGCAATTCTCAGATGACTGAAGTGAATGAAAAAAAAAAATCTTTAAAATATATAAGCAATAATTATGTTCGTTTTAAGCTTTGATGTTATTCCTTACTCTCAGTTGGAAAAAATCTGTTTTTTATTATTTAATAGCAACCACAAGCAGAAGACATACAATATCTGTGGTTTAATCACATAAAAATCATACTTATAAAGCTGCTTAACATATAATTAAATGCTAAGATTGACCTGAAAATAACACAAACAAATTATTGCTTATAACGGCCATTATTTAACGAAATTCAAACTTTAGCGTAAAGAACAAGGTATTAACGAGGGTGCGAACTTCCTCAAATATAAGTGGATTCACTCCCTCGTCAATACCTTGCTCTTTACGCTAAAGTTTGAATTTTGATCCAATTCCTTAAGAGTGATCCCTGAATCACAAAGGCCGTTTAATTAGAATATATAGCTCTTTTGGAATTACTAAAAATTCTTTGGCGTAAAGAGGAAGGTATTGACGAGGGAACGAATCCCTTCATATACGTAATGATTTCTGCTCGTTTTAAGATTTATTGTTACTTTCTACTTTCAGTTGAAAAAACTTTTTTTTACTTAATTTCTGATTATTTTTAAATAATGTTGGGATATTCAGCGCCCCCTTCATGGAAATTCTCTTCCCCATGAAAAATTCCTCCAGGGGAAGATCCTCCCATGTAACCCAATCCTCGGCCCCCCCCCCCACACACACTAAAGAAAATATCCCCCTGAAAACGTCTGTATACTCACCAATAACCAATACTATATGTAAACAATGGGCTAAGTTCATAACTTGCAGCCGTTCTCCTGGGGACTCTGGGGGATTAAGTCGTCCTCAAAGACATAGCTATTAGATATTTCGACTATTGTAGAACAAAATGTATGTCTGAAAGTTTTGATCTGGCGACTTTGGGAAAAAATTAGCGTAGGAGGGGGCCTAGTTGCCCTTCAATTTTTTTGGTCTCTCAAAGAGGGCACTAGAACCTTAATTTATATTCGAATAAACCCTCTACCAATAATCTAGCACCACTGGGTCGATAAAATCACCCCTGGAATAAACAAACAAAAAAAACAAATAAACACGCATCCGTGATCTTTTTTCTGGCAAAAAATACAAAATTTCTAAGTTTTTGCAAATATGAGCTTGAAACCTCTACAGTAGAGATCTCTGATACACTGAATCTGATGGTGTAATTTTGTTAAGATTTTATGACTTTTAGAGGGTGTTTCCCCTCTTTTCAAAAATAAGGTAAATTTTCTCGGGCTCGTAACTTTTGATGGGTAGGACTAAACTTGATAAGACTTATAGATTTAAAATCAACATAAAAATTCGATTCTTTTGATGTATCTATTGGTATCAAAATTCCATTTTTTAGAGTTTCGGTTACTATTGAGACGGGTTGCTCCTTACTTATAGGTCGTTACCACGAACTGTATTATGTAATGCTACTAAAATTTATCATTTTGAGCTTGGTTTACTGAATGGCCAGTTGCCCTTTACTTATAGTTCGTCACCATGTACCATTTGGCGCATCGTAATCAAAATCTTGTTTTGAAGAGCTTCGGTTAGTATTGGCAACACTCTAATTTTAGGTGTTTGCACAAAATAAAAGAGAATTTTCTGTAAAATAAGCTAACAAATTGAAACTTCACTAAATTTTTTTTTTTTTTTTTGCCTTATAGGAAAATTTTAAATGGAAAGGATAGGGTAAATGGGTAGAGCAAGAAAAAAAATAGTAAATTATGGTGGCTATGGAACGCAGAGATAATGTATTTTGATTTTATATGAGCAGTATAATGTTAGAAAAAATAGAGTAGTGAAAGGAAATATGCGAAAATTATGGGAGAAATATATGAAGGCAACAAATTCGTTTTCTAGAAAAGGAAAAGATAACGAGGAAATATTTCAAAGTCTGTTTTTGAGAAAAAAAAATTTCGTTTCCGCGAGCTGTTCGGGACGTCAATTCAAATTGTCAAACACGTTATCTTAAACATGGTTTTATTAAAAACGAGAAACAATTGCTCTATAGATTATTTTGATTTAGTGAAAGCTGTGATTTAATGCTTGAGCTATACCATAGTCATATTCGTTGATACAGAAGTTAAGAATAATGACCAACATTGATCAATACTTGACTTAACATTTTTGACTTAACTTGGTATTCCTGGACTTACACGTCTTACTTACACGTACTACACAAAAGTAAAGTTGAAATGGCAAGAATTAGCATGAAATCTTGTACTAACACTAATTTGTTTCTAAATATCTTTTCTAATTTCAAAAAATTATGCTTTAGATATTTCTTCTGGTCGGTCGATCAGAGGCTTCAAGCTTGAAAATTCAACAATTTCAAATTGATTTGCTACGAACAGAAGCCTTACTTGTCTGAAAAGCATGATTATAGTTTAGCCTTGGCAAAACCAATTAGGCATAATCTGGTCAATCATGTCAATCCCATTGCTAGATTTTCTCACTGACATTACAAGAGTCAGAAGATGACAACCTTATAACAAATTAGTCCACGCTTCAAACGTCATTAGGCATCTGAATGACAATCAAAACCGTGTATAAGAGCCCTATGGTTTCAATGGTTGACTTATCTCTTCGGTTTTGAAAAGACGGCTTCCGTTCAGTGGAAACTAAACCTCTGAATGGATTATGGAAAGCATTTACGCGACTGATAACTTGATTGACAACTCGGAGAAAGAGAGTGAGATAGATCTAGTTATTTTTACTGCAGGTTTTTAATAGGTTGTTTTTCAGAAGTATTCAGATCTTGATTTTTCAACGTAAGACTAGAATTTTATTATAATTTGAAAACTGAAATTCACAGTTTTGAAGTTTTCTTTGCAATTTTTATAGTGTAAATGTACGCAATACTTTTACGTAAATGCTCGTAATGTTTTTAATACGTTATTTTTCTGCAGTATTCTGCAGTATTTTTTTTTCAACGTAAGATTAGAATTTTATTATAATTTGAAAGCTCAGATTCACAGTTTTAAAGTTTCTTTGCAATTTTTCTAGTGCAAATGAACATTGTTTTTACGTAAATGTTCGTCATGTTTTTAGTATGTTATTTTTCTGCAGTATTTAGATTCTGTTTTGTTTTTTTGTTTTTTCAATTTAAGACTAGAATTCCATTATAATCTGGGATCTCAGATTCACAGTTTTGAAGTTTTCCTTGCACTTTTTCTAGTGCAAATGTACGTAATGTATGTTGAAAATTATTTGTAATACGTGGAAAAACAGAAAATTTTCCTTTTTTAAGCAACTTTAAATTATTCTCTAATAGAACTATATAATCTTAATTCTGGCTTGGCGAAAGGATCAATTTTAAACTATCAAATACAATGATATAAACACTATGTTCTTTGGGGGTGAATTATAGCAGTGACTTGTTATCAAATCGTATTTTTCTAAGATGACATAAAGCTTGAAGGCTGGGCAGGATAACCGTTTTCAGGTCTTTACTAGGTAGGGGTTGTAACAATAGATGGCAACACTTTTACGCACCTGGGACATGGTACCATTTTCGGAGCGTAAAATTTTTATTCAAGCTTCTGACAAATATTTGACGATGATGCCAAGAATATTTGCATATCTTAAGTACTTTTATATTCTAAGCTACCTTTAATTTGAGGCTACAGCCTTCAAGCAAAACTGCCTAAAACCAAGAGATTTTCATTTAAAAGTAGAAATGTGACTCAAAGGATCGGATGTTTGTGGGAACAAGCTCAGATAGTCATTCCTGACTTAGATCATAGAACTTCTCTTCAGCGCTTGTACTGTAGGCTCTGGCTTAAGGACAACCGATAATTGTCCTTTTTGGCGACAGGTATGAACTATGTACGGCATTTCAGAGCATAATATCAATCAGGCCAGAGATGCATACTTTCAATTAAAATTGCGGAGGTTAGATTGCCGTTTTTTCATAACAAGTTGCCGCTTTTTCTCAACAAACTGAGATTAGTGACATAAGAAACAAGATATACTTGGTATTTCCAGCAATAATTTTAAACGCGAAAAACTTTTCATAGAATTCTTATATTTTATTAGAAGCAGTTGCCGCTGGTTCAACTTTGGTAACCAGAATTGGGTTATTTAGGCCAATATTCAATATCTGCGAAAGTTTTGATAGGTTAGAATTTGAACCCTATACGAGTGTTTTAGAATTTACATTCTTTTCGCAGTTCTGTGGTAAACTAGTGGCACCAATTTACGAAGATATAGGGTATGGGCAAGGTTTATTTCAATTTCATTTAATGGAAGTAAAAAAAAACTTTCCGAAGTCTAGGGGTGTGTGGTATTTCGCTTTTTTTCAACTTTCTAAAAAATAACAAAAAGGGCATTTTGAAAATATAGGGGGATAGCCCCCACTCTGCCCTTTTCTTCTAATTTCACTCTTGTTGTAAACTCCAGGCCATCCAAAAATAAAACCGTTCAACTACTATCAACCAAAACAACTTTTGGTGAATAATATGTTCTTGATAATATCAAGAACAAATTTTTCTTGATTTCCATACTATCTTAAGCTTACTTCTTTTTATCTTTAAATGAGCTTCCAGAGATTTTCCCCTTAGCTTAATTTGTAAACCATATACTAAGGTACAATTCTACCGGGGAGTGTTGTACCTGACATATTCCTTAAGAGAGCAATAGCATTTATTTTCATATAGAGGTGTCTCCTTAGCCTCTCCAGGGATTGTTTAACCAGTCCCATATCTTCAGTAAGCACCACAAATTCACGATATGTTACCAATTTTTGTGCCGTATAGTGCTTTATTCTGTCACTATAATGGCTTTATAGAAAGCACATAGACAAAATATTGTTCGCTAATGAGCCTCTAAGCCCCCCGGCCACTATCTAACAGGCTGGCAGCTATAGTTAAAATAAGAAAAAGACAAAAAATGTGAAGATTCATAATTAAAATGTTAACACAAGATTTTCCTTTGATGTTTGTGATAGAAGACTGCAAATTTCCAATCAACAGTTTCCGGATATAATAATTCCTACTGAATTTTTTTTATCCTTTAAAGTAGTTTTCTAATCATAAAATATTAAGAAATTAAATCCAGGTATAGCCACTATTTGTTAATCAATATTAATTGAAAGCGTTTTCTCACAAGTTAGTTTCTTCAAGAATGCATATTTAGATTTTTTGTGCTTTGAACTTTGGTTCGCTCTTTACTAAGTCGAAGCTGCCACATTGGCCATGTTTTGCGTCCTTATATTATTCTTTTCTCTATTAAAAATTCTCCTTTTGTACCTATTTTCTTTTTAAGTTTGCCAATGTTCAAGCATGACTATTTATAAACCCTTGAAAGTGAAGCGTGTTTTGAATATTTTAAGAAAGCTGGTGTCTTTCTTTTAGTCTTCGAATTGGGGAACGAATTTTGTTTTTGCTACGCAGATAAAATGAAATTCACATTTTTGTTTGCCGTAATCCTTTCTTAAATAAATAAAAAAAAGAAGTTTTTAAAAGGAAAACAAAAAGTGACGTTTGATCTTAAAACAAAAGGCTGTCATTTCCAAAATTACCATTGTTGATCCTATAATATCATTTTCTAAATTATGCCATCCTTGAAAAAAGTATAATTTTTACTTCGGCTAGGATATTAATAGAAGAGTAGGAAAGATGGGGGGGGGGGGTGAATGACAGCTATCCTTTAGTTTAGATTGTGTATTTATTTATTCTTTTAAATAGCTGTCTATTTGTGAATAACTGAATGATCACTGAATAATGGTGACCATTGAATAATCGTAGTAAAGAATGTTTAAATAAAAAGAGAAAGCACAATCCTGGTTTCCCACTGATGGATTTCAAAAAAAAACTTTTCTATTGCGTCACCAAATTTCCTTCGTTTATTTCTTTTCCATCAAATTTTCATCAAAAAATTTCAAGCAAAAATCCATCAAATTTCCTTCATTTTTTGCAGCATGTTTATGCGTCACAACGGTTCAACAGCTGTGTTGAAATATTTTTATTGAGTCGTTTAAAATCGAATCCCTAGTTCTGTATTGACAGCTTTGAAGAAACATAAATCGCAAGTAACTGAGAAACTAACCATGTTCATTAGAAATTTTCCATTAATACTTGACAAAAAACATGAGTACTGTGACCTCTTAATAAAAGATTTTAATTCTTGAGACCCGAGGTGGACTTCCAAGGAAAAATGTACATAGAAGATAATAATTATATTTTTCACTAGGCATAGCTAGCCTCGGCTGTTACAGGTTAGCCCTTTGAGTATTTTTTTTGGGGGGATGGGTAGAACTTAATTTCGCCTATTCCTATGCATATGCTTTTTAAATATCTCTTATACTGTCTTTTTGCTTTTCAACGGGTGAAGTGGTTTTCTAACAACCGCTATTCGTGGGCCGTTTTGCGGTAAAAAAAAAAAAAAAAAGTATAAACGGGAACCAAAGGTAAAAGCACTGAAGCGTCAATATGCAGTTTTCACAAATTGCGCTTTCTGAGTTACGTTCTCTGTCCTGAATTTGTACTTTAAATACTTATTTTTTCTTCTGCATAGTTTTCTGTTTACCTTGTTTATTGCCTACTTCCAGTTTCCATCTGTTTATTGATCTCATCGATTCTTCTACGCAATTTTTTTCTCACAATTCATTCATGGAAATACACCTTGTTTGGTTTCAGTATAAGATAGTACATGCTAAACAAGTTTCTTTGAAACTTTTAATGCGTACAAGATTTAGAACAGAGGAAATAAATTCTCTTAAAGTCTGAACCCCCTCAAGCTAATTAGCAAAAGGGATCGCTCCGACTTTATAAAAGAAAAATTTGAATGAATGATAGAAAATTTAGAAAATTTCAGATGAATTATCTTAAAATTAAATTCTACTAAATATAGGTCCAGACCAAGAAGAACGAGACGATGAAATTTATGAAGCTACTGGAGGAGCTTTTTCTTTCTACATTCATTTCTAAGAAAGAACAATTAAGTAATGGTATCTGGACAGATGCACATACTACCGTATCTGGATAGATGGTTTAGTTTAAATTGTAGGGGTGAGATGAGAGGACTTTTCTGACGTAATCATTTTTCTAAGAAAAGAGATTCAGGTTAGAAAAGCGGTTTAAGGAATTACATGCAAATCAGAATACGAAGAACATTGGGACATTTATCTAAATTCGTGCTTGTTTCAAATATGTTGTTGGTCTAATTAACGTGTATGCAGAAAAAATATGAAATTGTTAAGAGGTCATTTCTAAGAGGTTTAAATTGTAGGAGTGAGACGAAAGGACTTTTCTCACGTAATCATTTTTGTAAGAAGGTTCAAATTAGAAAAAGGTTTAAGGAGTTATATGGATATCAGAATACGTAGAACATTGGGACATTTATCCAAATTCGTGTTTGTTTCAAAGTATATAGTTGATCTAATTAAGGTTTATACAGATAATATATGAAACTGATAAGAGGGGTGACTTCAGCGTTTTAAAAAGGGTTTAACTTCAGCTAGAAATTAACGGCACCACTCATTAATTTTGAAATGAGTTGAAAACCGGAAGTAATGCAAAGGAAAAAGTGAAAAAAAGGAGAGTTAAAGTAAACTGTAAGATAAAGTAAAAGTAAAATAGAGGAAACTAACATTACCACTGATAGTGAAGTTCTACACTAATAAGAAAAATATTACTATAATAATAATAGTAATAACAATATTAACAAAATAAAAGTAAAATAGAGAAAACTAATAGCACCACTTACAGTGAATTTCTACTCAAATAAGTAAAAGTAGAATTATTAAAAAAAAGAAATCAAAAGTCAAATAGAGGAAACTAATAGCTCTAATGACAGTGAAATTTGGCTCTTATAAGTGGAAAAAGAAACAATAAAAAGAAATAAAAAGTTATACAATGGAAATCAATGGTACTATTACAGTAAATTTCTACTCTAATGAGTAAAAACAAATAAAATAAAGTAAAAAGTAAAACAGGGGAAACGGACAGAACTACTGACAGTGAAGTTTTATTTTAATAAGTAAAGGTAAAATAAATAAAATACAATAAAAAATAAAAAAGAGGAAAACAAAACCACCACTGACAGTGAAATTTTAATTTAATAAGTAAATATAAAATAAATAAAATATAGTAAAAAAGCAAAACAGAGGAAACTATCAGTACCACTGACAGTGAGACTGTGACTCTAAACAGTTGGAAAAATTTTAAACAGCCTTAATTTTGACTTAATAAAATTTGAATTTTAATTAAAGCTTAAGGTTTGTCTGGATCCAAATTGAAACTTTGTAGAAGCTAGCAGATTATTTCGTTTTTAAACTATTGCTGATTATAGAATATTTAAGGCTATATTAATCAGTAGAATAAAAACTACAAAAAAATTGAAGTGAACAAATGAAGGCCTGCAAGATTTGCCCATCTCCCAAAAAGTGCTGCCTTTATCTTCAACCGTACTTAAGGTGAACATAAAAAGATAAATACCAGATTAATGCAGCAGAGATTTTATTTAGGGATATACTCTATTATTTTGCTTAATGATTCTAGATGGCGTGGGTTAATGACCAAAATTCTCTTCTCTCTCATACTCGTTTGACTCTAAACGTGCGGCCTTTAATATATACTTCAACGATTAAACTAAGAATTCCGTAAAGAAAACAAAGCAGCGGAATATATGAAAGCGGAAGATGGGTGAAATTGAAAATTCTTATTACTGTTCCCTTACTGAATCGAGTAACGTAAAAAAAAACACATCAATAAAAGTTCAGGAAGAAGATGTTGTGCTCGTTGGGATTTCATAGTACATATTATCCTTTGAGGGGGGAGGGGGGAGTGAACGTTATTTTTTTGCTTGTGCTTTTTAGTAGATGTATTCTTAGGAACAAAATTCAATAAAGCGTAGTCTAAACTTTTTTAAATGATTTCATTAATGTTTTTTTTTTTTCGTCTTGGGATATTAATCCTTATTTTAGGTTTACTTTTACAAAAGTCCAAAGTCATACTCCACATTCGTGCTTTGTCTCAATCAATGTCAAATAAGCTAAGAAGCAGGGGTGATCCTGCAACCTTATATCAAGAGCTCCCATTGCTCTTAAATTAAAAAAAAACAAAATCAGCATTATACCTTTTTAAATTTCAAGACAAACTGAACGAACATAAGTATACGACTGGGTTTCCACTTCTTTAAATTTGGTTGTCTCTAAATTATGAAGTTTTCAGGGCAGAACTTTATTTTTGTCAGTGCTGCCACGTTGGACCGTGGATATTAGTAGTTGAAACTAATAACAGTTGTATTTTACATTTTTGCGCCATCACGGAAGGGATGCCTGACGGATATATACACAACAAAAAGGGCTGGGCAGATGTTGCGAACGGATCATTTGTTGTTGAAACATCAACAACTATATCGATTTAGTTGTAACGGCTCAAATTGAACGGATAAGTGGTACGGCAAGTCTAGAAATATTTTTTTTTTTGGGGGGGGGAAGAACAATTCATGGAAGAGCTGAAAATAGTGCTAAACGCAATTGTAAAGTATAAAATAAATCAAGGGCATAAAATAGGACCTTTGAGAGTCAGTTTCCAAAATGTATGATTTTTTAATTTCACCATTTATTTACGGTCCTAACTTTGCTGGGGCTACTGACGATTACAGGAGCAATAAGCAATAAGGCTAGCTCCCCTTCCAGATCCAAATTTCGGGATTTTTATAATTATCCAACAATTATACAGACCCTTTACAATTTGTATCAGATTAACAACCGTTCCTGACTACTAAGCTACCCATGCTCTCTTAATACAGAGAGTTGAGAAGAAATAACTGAAATAACCGGTGTTCTGTTTCAGTGTTGCTTTGGAGAGATATTGTTTTGATAGTAATACAACATCTAATGCAATGCTTTGATTGAAGCATGAATTAGAACCAACACGTTAATTCAAGGAAATGCTATTTTCTTTTGATGTATGTTTATATGTATGTATGAACAAACGTATGTTTTCATGTATGCTATTTTATTTCACGTAGTCTTAAAGAAGGACTGTTGCTGTTTAGAGTTTTTACCAATATCTTATCCTCGGTTTACGTTATTGGAGAAATGATGTACATGTACATTAACAATTACGCTAAAAAAAAATATAAAGTTTATGCGTGTTATTCTTATAATTTAATGATCATTGTGTTTGTTTTCCAAGCGCAGGGTTTTTCTAATCTCAGGATATTGTTGAATTCTCGTTGGCAACCCTGTCTTAAAGGCTGCATTTGAATACTCGAGAATTTCCTGATGAGTGTGTCAAAGAGCTTTCGATGGTCACGTTAAGCAGAAACGACTACAGGAACTCCTTTTTTAGGGTAGAGCGAATCTAATGGGAAACTTCAAAATTGTGCGAAAGACTCAAAAACTATGATGAATGATAAAGTGTTAGGATTACGACGTGATTTCGGTGCAAACCACCACTCCCCTGTTCCGCCTCATGTAGTATGTCTAAAAGGCTGCTATGTATAAAGTAACAAGAGTGAAAAGCCATTCATTTGTTACCTAACAACCCCTTAGTATGTTTGTGACACTTGTTTTCAATTAGTACGGAGGAAAATCTGAAAAAAAAGACAAGACAACACACTATTGACAGAATGACATAAGTCCACACTGGGAATGTCATGACCCCCTTTCACTCCCCATCAATGACACAAAGAAGACCCAAGGAAAAACTAACGAGGCAATAAATACGCTTTTTCTCGTTCTCCTGTGACAAATTCTCTAATCCAACCCTTAACTCTTGGGCAGCAAACTAATGCACAGAGGTATAATAATCACAGTCCATACAAAAAGAACATCAGTATTGATCCTTGAAAATTTAGGAGGGGGGAATGAATATATTTTCAGTATAAGAGGGGGCAACTTTGTTGTCTTTTTTCTACCAAAATACAAAAGATGTTATTTTCCAATTAAGATACCCTAAATAGGGTATTTTTCAAAATCTAAGATTGATTTAAAGATTAGGGGCACAGCCCTCCTCCTCCCTCGCATCCCAATTGTACGCTATTGAAGGAATTTCTTAAGTAAAACGAATGCTGCTAAACGGCACTAAAAAAAACACACATGATGCAAAGTTGTATGGAAAATCGTATTATTCTGCATATCAAGTTTATAATAATCAAGAAAAACTCAACGAATTCCTTTCATCTACATTTTCATTCTTGTTTTATCAATACAGAAGTGTTCAAGACCATACAATTTCTCAAGTTCAACCCAAAAGAAATGTAGCCCACATATCCTTTCCTTTTATTTTAACGGGTCTTTTATTATGCCTCTCTTACAGTTCATTAAATGCCACAGTCGTTAAAATGACCCATTATTCATTAAAATGCCACGACAAAGAAAAAGACAAAAAAAACTTCATCTTTTTTTTAATTTTTCTACAATTAATTTACCTTTATATAAACCAGAATATATGCTACGGTTCATTATCCCATAGAAAACAATCCGAACACCCGTCTTAGAGTATTATTCAACTTCTCAAAGAAAGGTTAGGGACTAACTCAAGGACTAGCATGACATATCAACTAAGGGACGAAAAGTATATCTCCTGTTGTATCCCAGTTCATACATGCGCGGGATAGTAAGATAAATAAAGGGGGGTAGTCACGAAATTGCCGCTGTAGAAGTGGTGCAATGTATAATTGCTGTATGGGAAATGGATCCTCAATCAAGATCCCAGGTGTGAATCGATGGAAGGATTGAGTGTTCAAGAAATAAGGTGTCTCTAATTTCTAGAAATTAGTTTATTTATTTTAATGATTCTCCGAATATGCTGGGAGAGTGGATTAATTTTTGTTTTTATTGCAGAGGGTCGTTAGCTAAGGATATTCGCTTCGGAAGAAAATAATACCCAATGACACCGAAGGGTTGCACACTTTCAAAATAGTGCACATCAGGTGGGGCCAGCGATGTCTTCTAGAAGTGTACCTTGTGTTGAGCAAAGTGTACCATGTGTGCTGTAGAGAGGTATGTGGGTGCGAAAATCTGTCAAGCGTGGTGGAAAAGTTGCACTCGTAGATATACCTCAGGAAGTGGAGAATGAGAGACCCCTTGGATGATAGCCTATCAGTAAATAGTATCTGAAATTGCGATACAATTTATTTTTCATTGTATAATATTCGTTGTGCAAAATACTTTGTGAAATATACTTTGTTTTCACCAATTTTAAATGGTAATTTTCCTCTTTTCCTATATAAATGTTTAAATGTATTTAAACATGTATATACAATGTACTTCAACATCAGAGAACACTATTGCGGAACTCGTGATGGCTGCAGCCACTTAGATGACCAAGTCATGCAGAACTTTCATCCATATGAACAATAGCATCCATGTCCATCCATCCAAATTTCTTTACTAAAACTATTATTAAGAACTTTTTCAACAAAACTACTGTTAATCGAAAATTTTGACTAAATAATCGAATCTTGTCCAAAATTTTAGTTACAATCCAATATTTGAATTATCAAGCAGAAAACTGAAAAAGCGCAAAGCTACCAACCAAATAACAATTGTTAGTGCATACACTTTAGAAGCAATAAATTGTTTATTTATTGGCCTGGTAGCCTACATCATATCATGGTTAAACATGGGCAAGATTTGAAAAAAATTAGGCATTAAATTAAAAAAACATTTTTTTTAACTGAAAGTAAGAAGTAAAATTAAAACTCAAGCAAACAGAAATTATTCCGTATATGAGGGGGGCTACCATCTCCTCAAACCTCACTCTATATGCCAAAATTGGACTTTTTGTCACAATTTTTTAAAACGGCTGGTGAAACACAAGGGCCGTTGAACTGGAATAAATAACTATTTTAAAATACAATAGTCGGTAATAAATCATTTGACAGAAACTGGTTGAAAAGCAAGCTAAAACTTCGAAAGGGTATTCGAACTTTCAATTTCCAATTGAATGAGCCCCCTCCAAATTTTGTTCAACCACTCTTCCCATAAAAACCTTATATCTTAACAATGGGCAACTTGCATATCTAAGAGCAATTGACACAGGGGCTGGACGGGGGATGTCAAGCCTGGAGGCATGGTATGCGACCTTTGGACTATTTTAAACAAAGTAGGCATCCTAAAATTCTGATTGGAAACGTTTGGGAAAAAACGGTGGGTACGGCTTGTTGCCCTTCAATCACTTTTTACTATTAAAAAGAGCACTAAAACTCTTAATTTTCAATCGAATGAGCAAATTTTCAATTGAATGATCCATATGAAGTCCCTCTGGGGAAAAAATATAATGAACCCTTGTGGCTCTTTTATAGCAACGCTATAATAACATTGCCTCCAACTTAAACAGGTGAGTAGAATATTCAATTTACCTTCTAATGGACATCCGGAATTATCCAGGGCGAATATGTAGAGAATTTTCCGGGGAGAAGGGGTATCGCAGGGGTGATTCTCCGGAAGGATTTAATGGGGGAAATTTTCCAAGTGGGTGAATTTTTGGTGGAAAATATAATTTCTTTTAATCCAAAGAGTAATTTGAACGGTTCGTGGTACCGATTCGTAGGTAAGGATTAACTCGGCTCAATAGTAGCCGAAACTCTAAAAAACAGATTTTGATATCAATATCCACATCAAAAACAACTTATTATCCTGATTCCAAATATATAAAATTCATAAAGTTTAGTGTTACCGGGAAAATACCCTCTAAAATCCAAGGAATCTACTGAAAATTACACCATCAAATTCACAGTTTCAGACAACCCTACTATAGAAGTTTCAAGCTCCTATATGCAAAAATGTGGAAATTTGCTTTTTTGCCAGAATAAAGATCACGGATGCGTGTTCATTTTATTTATTTATTTTTTCCCAGGGCTGATCCTATCAAAATAACGGTCTTAGAAGATCAGGAGAAAATTTCAAGCGAAAGTTAAAAGTTCTATTACCCTTTTTAAGAGACCTAATAGATTGGAGAGTAACTGGTTTCCCTCCCAAGTCCCATTTTCCCCGAAGTTATCTGATAAAAAATTTTGAGATAGCCATTTCGTTCAAAATAGTTAAAAGACCAAATAATTATGTCTTTAGCGGTAAAATGACCCCCAGAGTCCGTGGGAAAAGGCCTGTAAGTTATGAAATTTGCCCGTTGTTTACGTATAGAATTTGCTACTGGGTATAAAGTATACATATATATATATATATATATATATATATATATATATATATATATATATATATATATATATATATATATATATATATATATACATATTTTTCGGGTGGGATATTTTGCTTGGGGTGGATTTCCATAAGGATAATCTTCTTTGGAAATGGAAATTTCCGGGGGGGGGGGGTGAATGTTTCAGGGGAAATTTTAGACTGGAGTGTTTGACAGAATTACTATACGAAATTCTTTTCAATTATCTTATATTTTCTTTGCCATTCAACTTTGAATTTGGAAACGCTGTGGTGGAATTTCCGGGGCACATTTTTCACGTGTTTTTGTTTCTGGGATAACAATTCCACGGAGAAGGGTATTTCCAGAGTGACTGAGAAACCGATTAGAAATTAAAGTATGTTTTATACTTTTTCAAATAAAAGTATAAGGAGAATTTTTAGGCCGAATTTTTCGCAAGAAATTTTATGGGGTTGAGGGGATTTTCAATGAGGATGGATCTGTCTGAAGGGAATTTGACCAAAGGGGGTACACTTTATGTCGGACAAAATTTCCACGGAGAATTTAATCGTGAGGGGGGTATATTTCTTGAAGGATGAGCCAGCTTTACTGGCATTATTTTCAAAAGGATCAGAAACTAAATTAAGAAAACAAGTTTTTTTTTTAAACTGAAAGTCAGGTGCCACCATAAAACTCAAAACGAACAGAAATTATTCTGCATATGAAGGGTTGCCCCTTCTCAATTCCTGGCTCTTTACACTACAGTTTGACTGTTTTTGTCATTTCTTGAGAAACGACTACTGAAATACAGGGGCCGTTTAATTAGAATAGCAAGCTTTTTTAATAGTGCTAACTGCTTTAACGTAAAGAGCAAGGTATTGAGGAGGGGGCAACCCTTCGTATACAGAATAATTTTTGTACGTTTTGAGTTTTAATGTTGCTGCTTACTTTCAGTTACTTAGTACAATACAAGGACATGGCTCTCATTGATAATATTTAACTATGGGATACTCTATAGCCGTTAATTTTCAGGATAAACGATTTTTAATGACGGTTCATTTTAAGGATTGTGTTTACGCTAGAAACCAATTATATACTCCATGTCAGTACAGCTTCTGAGACTGAGGAGGTTATGTTAATATCCTTTCAGTAGTACCCAAAATTTCGGCCAGAAACATTTTGGCGAAAAACATTTAAGCCAGAATTCGGCAATCTCCTGTTTTATTATCACCTTTGTTACTTTTCATGTTTGCAGCGACAGCTGCAAACTTCAGTTCAGTAAAATTACAAAAAAGGGCCAAACCTTGGCATCTGACCAACAGAAATGTTTTCGGCATTAAAATGTTCGGAAAAATTTGCTTAATAACATATCCAAAATCAGCCATGCAGAAATACCCCTTTTTTAGAAAAAAGAGGGTGAAACGGGGAAATCTTCAATTTAAGTTTCTGCAATATTTTCTAGATAGAAAGGTCATTTCGATTTAAAGTCCGGGGAGACCGAATGTTACCAGAATTGAAAGATTCCATTACAAGATACTCCATTTCCCCATTTTTTCAATTATGTTTTATATTGTTATAATACTATAAATTGTTTTTTTGCCACTTCTGATCTCGCCTAGCATAGAAATAGCCCTTGAAGATCAGCCGAAAAGGACACTTTTTGTCAATCTGTTATCCTTCATCCGCAGATTCTGCCCTATCCATCTCAACCTTTATCTCATTATAGCCCTAGAAGGCGGGATTGAATCATACTTTTGTACAGCATACTGTTTAAAACACGGTCAGTCAGTCGGCCAAAAAATCCAAAGGCTTTTTCTCTGGAAAACATCTAGCAAATCTTCCACCGTTTTCGAGGTGCCCATGCTTCAGAACCATATTTGACCATTGTCATCACCTTCTAGGTCCGCAGGCGTATCTTCCTATTCTTCTAAACTGTTTTCAACCGTGAATAAATCCAGATTTGGCCTTGGCTATTCTACTTTTAAATCTTCTATGCACTCACCGACTTTACTAATAATACTACCAAGGTAAGTAAAACTGTCCGCTGGATCGATCTTTTCTTTACCCAACGTCACTTTTCCATCTTAACTTATTCCTAGCCTTAACAACTTAGTTCTTCTCAACATTAATTTTTAAACCTATTCTAGCACCCTGAATTCACAAAAGCTCTAAAAGTTCATCCATTTTTCTCAATCTTTCATCTAGAATGCTTAAATCATCAGCATAGTTCGCATGGTCGTCAAGTCCAGGACAGTTTTCTTTCTGATTCAATTCCATGTTCTCCCATTACCTTCCCTTTGCTCCTTAAGACAAAGCCCATCAAAATGATCTATATACATGGGGTTAGAACACAACCCTTCTCAACTCCTGATTTAATACGATACCAGCTACTAACCTCATTTCCAACCTCAACTGCAGCAGAGACATTTTCGTACATAGCAATCACTTTAATGTACATAATTAACTTATGTACATAACTAATCACTACTTAGTACATAACTAATCACTTTAATGTGTTTGTCTGGTATACCACACAAGAATAAAGACCTTCACTAAAGCTCTTTTATCAGCTGAAATAAACGCTTGCTCATGATCTATAGAACTGAAAAACTGACAGTTAAAAACTGCTTTTTAACTGTTAATCTAAAAGTGAAAATTTGGTCGATGTATCCTCTACCCTTTCTAAAACTGCACCATGATTCTCTTAATACTTTTTCTACAGCATGTCTAAGTCTAAAAAGTATCATCATACTGAGTAATTTGCCACCTACAGATACCAGGCTAATACCTCTATAATAATCACACTCACTCTTATCACCCTTTTTTATACAGGGGTTTATTTAGGGTTTTCCTAAAATCACTGGGTACTTCCCTCAGTACCTTTTTTCTAACCTGATAGCCACCTTACTTAAGAAATGCATTTACCACACTTTCAGCCCCTGGGGCTTTATTTTCATTCAATCCCTTTAGTACATTCATTAATTCTTCCTCACAAAATACATCGTGCTTCACATACATGGTGTCACAAACCTTTTCATTTTCTTCTATATATTTTCCTGTACCTCTATCCCAGTTTAGCAAGTTCTTAAAACATTCTTCCCATATCTTTATCTTTATCCCCTATCCTTATCACTAACTGTGGTCCCTTTCAACCCTTTAAGTGGAAAAAAAAATCCAGATTGAATATTCCCTTTTAATTCGCTAACATACCAGGAAATTATTTTACTATTACGCCATCTAGCTGCATCTTTTGAATCTCCAGCAATTTTATCCATGGCCTCCACTTCATACCTCCTTAGTTCATATTTTAATGCTGTCTCCACTTTTTTTTACATTCCTCTCATTTTCACATGATCTGTCACACATATAATTCTTGTACAAGCCCCTTCTCGTCTCTATTAAAAATAAAGCATTTTCACTAATATTCCTAGCTGTGTCCCTAGCTTTCTTCCCTAGGACACCACCAGCAACTTCACAAATTATTTTCCTAAGCATTCTAAAAATCTTCTACATTGTCAAGTTTTAAGCTCTCCAGTTTACTATTCAGCTGTTCCTGGGATATTTCTCCCAACAATGTATTTATTATTGATTTCAGACATTGTGCCAATTGTGTTTATTCTAAAAAACATTTCGTTCTAGTTTTGTATTATTTATTTGTGAATATATTATTTTGTATTATCAATTTATTTTATTCTTATTTCATTTCAGCTTATGGCAATGCATACAATTAGTGCGAACTCGGTTATAGAATGCAAAACATGCCAATTATTTATTTTGATCGTATACTCGGTAAGTGCTGCCATACGGATATATTCTTTGAAGATCCTCTGTTTTTACAAGTTACCAGTTTATAGCAAAAAAACTTTGAAAATTCCTATTTTATACCCTAATCTAGGGTATACCCTTTATACCCTATGCATTAGAAGAAGTAATAGTAGGAGTAATAGGAGTAGTATCGGTGATAATAGTAGTAGTTTTAGGTGTAAGCAGTAATGATATTCATTTGTGCCTTTTTGATCTAATTCAATATTCCTTCCTCGTTCCCGGATAGTTTCAACCTAGTACTTTAAGCTGTTTCTGAGATATTTCTGATTGGTCCTGTTGATAACCTGCATGCACATAATGTGTTTTATTGAGCCCAACATACCCTCAACAGTCCCTGAAAGCTCCACATAGATACCATTAGCCTGAGTAATATAACTACTAACAGCAGTAGTAGAACTAGTGCTGCTAGTAGCAGTAGTAGTATGTATATTATGTATTTTTATTAGCTCAACATACTCCTGAGCAGGCTCTGAAAGTTCCTACCTAATGCTCTACGCCATTGTTGATATACTGCTGATACGGCCATTTGACAGCCTGCATACATGCAGCGTGTTTCGATTGAATTTAACATACACCCGAATATTTTCTGGAAATGTCTCCTTAATACACTTAGCCTTAAGTAGTATGCATGTTTGGTTGGCTCAATATTCCCCTCACATGCACGTAAAGTTTCAACTTAATACTCTAAGCAGTAAGTAGATATAGCTGTCACGGTCTTCTAATAAACTGCATCAGCGGCGCAATTTCATCAAAATACTGAGGGGGGGGGCAAAGTTGGATCCAATTTTCCAAAATTACGTGAAAATGACGCTGAAAAGGAAAGGTGAGGCATATAGCACCATAAGGGCAAAAATATACTAAAGGAAACGGACCAGTTTCTCTGAATGCTTATATTATGCAAGCTTATCTTAGTTTTGACAAGTTGTTTATCAGAAAATATATTTCAGCTGGGGAGCAAACTGATTTCTGGGGGGATGACAAAATGAGGTCTGGAGGGGGAAGTTGCCCCCTGTCCAAAGCAAATTACGTCCCTGACCTGTATCCACATAACTTGTTTCAAAATTAGTTCAATATCCTTTTCAACATTGCCTAAAAGTTTCATCGTAATACCCTTAGCTTCAGTAGTGCTAGTAGTAGTAGTTTTAGCAGTAGCTGTCGTAGTAGTTGCAGTAGCAGTATTACTGTTAGCTGTTGTAGTATATACATTTTTCATTTTGCTTAGTTCAACATCCCCCTTAACATGCCCTGAAAGTTTCAATTTAATACCTCTGACCATCCCTAGGGTACTGGTGATATGCCCTTCATACTCTTGGGCAATTGATCACCCCCCTTATAATTACCTTAAAGTTCCAACTTAATATCCTTAATCATTCCTGAGTTCCCCTTTTGACAACCAGTATGCATATAACCAGTTTGGATTTATTTCAGTACTCCCCTTAACATTCTCTGAAACCTTTACTTGAATGTACATTGTCTTTTTTAACACCGAAGCTCAAACATCCCCTTTTTCCCAAAAAACAAACAGTGTATATAAACAAAGGACAAATTGCATTACTGTGGGGTTTTGAAATACCCAACATTCTCAGAGACATAATTACTGGACGTTTCAACTATGCTGACTAAAATGGCTAGCTCAAAATTTTAGTTGGACTTGTTTTGAGAATGAATGGGGATGGGAAGAGGGCTGTTCGACCACCAATCACTTTTGGCTCTTTAAAAAGGTATTAGAGCCTTTAAATTTTGAATGATCGAGCTCCTTTAAACGTGTCTATGATATTGCTATCTATGATAGCGTTGCACTCCCAATGATATTGCTTAAATACCCTTCTGAAAACTTCAAAATATATAGTTTTTTGTTCAATTGAAACTCCTTTAGTACCATAGTACCATAGAAACTTCTCCATAGTACCATTAGGTTAATTCAAAATCCGTCAAGATAACCCCTGAAAGTTCAAGCTTGATAATGTAAGCTGTCCCTGCGATATTATTGTTACACCCTTTTGACAATCTACATGCTCTTAGTTCGTTTTGGTTTAGTTTTAGCAAAAGCCTTAGCAAAAAGCCTTAGCTTTACTAGCAGTATTAGTAGTACCAGTATTAAAAGTTGTAGCAAAAGAACTAGTAGTAGTAACCTTAGCTTTTGTAGAAGTAGTAGCAGTAGTAGTATTAATATTAGTATTAGGATACAAATATAATCTTCTGGTTAGTCCAACATCACCCACTACGAGCCCCGTAAATTTCAATTTCACACACGAGGCAGTTCCTATAATATTGCTGATACGCCTTTTTGACAACCTGCTTACAAACGGTATGTCGTGATTCAGTTCAGTTTCCCCCCGAAAATTCCCTGAAAATTTCCCTTTCACACCCTTAGACATAGTTGTCATAATAGTCACAGTAGTAGCAGCAGGAGTACTAGTAGTAACAGTTATAGGACTAAAAGTAGTTGTATTAAAATCAAGTAGTTGTGGGCATCAAGCCATGGCTAATTTTAGAAAAAGCTTGGATAAACGGTGGGAGCAAGTATGACTCTCTTGTTGGACCAATACTTGTTTGTTAGCTTTTAGAAAGGCACGTCCGCCTACAGGTTGACCAAAAATTTAAAATTGACATAGGACCGTTAGATTGCCTGGAATGAAAGGTAAACAAAGCATGCCCACCTTATGGTCTTAGGCAGGTTGAACCGAGAACTTTTAATTAACACAGGTCAATTCTAACACAAGTCAAAACAATAATAGCACTAGTATTAGCAGCAGCAGTATTATTAACATATTGCCTTTTGAACAGTTTAACATCCTTCTCATCAAGCCCTGGAAGATTCAACTTAATACAGTTAATCGTTGCTATGACATCACCGATATGCCCTTTTGATAAACAGTAAATTCATAGTTGTAATTTAGTTAAACTTATCCCTCAACATTTCCTAAAATTTTTATCTCAATACTTTCAGCCTTAGTAGTAGTTGCATTACGATTAGTAGTAGAAGAATTGCCTTTGGATCAACTGGATCTCCTTTAAGCGTTCCCTGAAAGTACCAACTTAATGCCCCTAATTCATTCTTGAGATACATCCATTTGAAAATCTGCATGCACAGAGGGCATTTTTTTGGTAGTGGTGGTAGTAGAAGCGGTACTGTTGCATTAGTAGTAGTAGTAACAGTAGTAGTAGCAGTAGTAGTATCCACATGTTTCCTTTTGGTGCCCTGGAAGTTTCAGCCTGATACGGTAAGCTGTTCCAAAAATGTTCCTGATTCGCCCTTTGACAATCTGTGAGCACAAACTCTATTTTGATTTAACCTCTTCCGTCAACATTTTCTCAGATTTTCACTTCAATATTCCTAGCCTTGATAGTATTCGCTACAGAAACAGTAGTTGTAGGGGTAGCAGGGGTATTACTAGTGGCAATAGAAGCGTGCAAATATTGCCTTTTTGGTCAATAGAACATACCCCTCATCATTTCCTGAAAGTTCAAAATTAATACACTCAGTCATTCCTGGAGTATGCTCTTTTGAAGACCCATATGCACACAAAGTGTTTTGATTCAGATAAATAGTCCCTTCAACATTCTCTGAAAGGTGTGCCTGAATGCCCTTCGTCTTTAAATGTCAAACATAGCCAGATTTCTCAATAACAAAAACTATATGTAAACAATGGGCGATTTGCATAGCTTACAGCCCTTACCCCTAGGGCTGTGTAAAAAACACTGTTAATGGGCTTTTCAGCTATTCTGAACAAAAGTTTATTTCAAAATTTCAATGGAATGTATTTGGGGGATTGATGGGCATGGAAGGGGGGCTGGTTGCCTTCCGATCACCTTTGACTCTTAAAAAGGGCACTAGAACTTTCAATTTCCAATCGAATCATCTCCTTCCGAAGTTTCTACGGCAGCTCCTTCGCTAAGAAGTACCCTGATGAAAAAATAATAATAATAAAGTAAATAATACATTGTGCGCACATTTCTCTTTACTTAGGCAGTGCTATTGCGCTGCCTATAATAAATAAACAAGTTTTGCATCTGCTTTTGGTAATAGCAAGTACAAAGTTAAAAAAAACAAACGCCGATAAAAAATCGGTCAAAAAAGCCAAATACTTACGGCAACTAAAAGGTTAAGAAGGTGCACCTTTCTTTTGAAGATGCAGTTGACTTTGGGAATAGACAGACTGTCGATATTTGAAGTTTTAAGGACGAAAAGCTTTATCAAATGTTATGAATCAGTTTTACTTATGTATTTTTACTGGTTCAGAGAGGTAAAACTGGTAAAAACCTGATACTACGCTAGAACTTGACACAGTAATAATGATTCACTTATCGGCACCCCCTACAAACCCAAAAAAACTACCCAAAATTTATCGATAACTGATGATGAGAAAAAACACCCAAAAGATAATAACAGGGAAATAGTTGCCCGATAACGGTTATATTACTTTATGTAGAATTTATTAACAATGGAAGCTTTGTTAATGCCCGCCTTTTATTCTCAATTAATTAAACAAAGCATTTCAAGAAAGAAGTTTTTTAAAGAAAAGCAAAGAGCCATTCTAAACTTAGGACCAACAGAAATAAATTCCTACAATAACTCAAACTCAAAACGGCCGGAAATTAATCTTAAAGAATAAACGAAACCCAGACCGAACAGAAATTAAAATAAACGGTCACAGCGGACGAGATAACTTGTACTAATATAGATTAAATAAAAAACAAGTTTTTTCAAGTGAATGAAAGGAGCAACATTAAAACTTGAAACGAACAGAAATTATTACATATATGAGGGGGTTCGCCCCCTTATCAATACCTGGCCCTTTTCGCTAAAGTTCGAATTTTGTTCCCATCCTTTAAGAATGACCCCTAAATCACAAAGGCCGTTTAAGTAAAAAATAAATAGCTCTTTTGAAGATACTAAAAAACTTTAGCGCAAAGAGCAAGGTATTGACGAGGGGGCGAACCCCCATATACGGAATAATTTCTGTTCTTTTTAAGTTTTAATGTTGTTCCTTACTTTCAGTTGAAAAAAATTGTTTTTTATTTAATTTCCGATCGTTTTTAAAATAATGCTGGGAAATCTGGCACCCCCTTCATAGAACATTCTCTTCCCCCGTGAAAAATTCCTCCATGGAAAAGTCCTCCCACGTTACCCTCTCCCCCGCCCCCCAACAACCAGGAAAAATTCCCCCTGAAAATGTCGGTATACTGCCCAATAGCTAACACTATATGTAAACAATGGGCAAAGTCCAAAACTTGCAGCCCTTCCTCCAGAGACTGTGGGAGATTATGTCGTCCTCAACGACATAGTTATTAGATTTTTTCGACTATGCTGAGCAAAACAGCTATCTCAAAATTTTGATCCAGTGACTTTTGGTAAAAACGAGCATTGGAGGGGGCCCGTTTGCCCTCCAATTTTTTTGGTCATTCAAAAAGGGCACTAGAACTTTTAATTTCCGTTTGAATGAGCCCTCTCACAACGTTCTAGGACCACTTGGTCGATACGATCACCACTAGAAAAAAAGAAAAAACAAATAAACACGCACCCGTGATCTTTCTTCTGGCACATTTTGTAGATAGAAGCTTGAAACCTCTACAGTAGGGTTCTTTGATACTCTAAATCTGATGGTGTGATTTTCATTAAGATTCTTTCCCTTTTAGGGGATGTTACCTAAGGGGAACCCTATTGTAGAAGTTTCAAGCTCCCATCTACAAAAACGTGGAATTTTTTATTTTTTGCCAGAAGGCTGATCACGGATGCGTGTTTATTTTATTTTTTTTTCCAGGGGTGATCGTATCGACCCAGTGGTCCAAGAATCTTGCGAGAGGGCTCATTCTAACGGAAAAGAAAATTTCTAGTGCTCTTTTTTAAGTGACCAAAAAATTGGAGGGCAACTAGGCCCCCTCCCACACTAAATGTTTTCCCAAAGTCACCGGATCGAAATTCTGGGATAGCCATTTTATTCAACGTAGTCGACAAACCTTATAACTATGTCTTTGGGGACAACTTACTCCCCCACAGTCCCCGTGAGAGGGGCTACAAGTTACAAACTTTGACCAGTGCTTACATATAGTATTAAATAAAAAAAAATAAGTTTTTTTTAACTGAAAGTAAGGAGCGACATTAAAACTTAAAACGAACAGAAATTACTTCGTATATGAAAGAGGCTGCTTCCTCATCAACGCCCCGCTCTTTACGCTAAAGTTTGGCTCTGTCTCTCAATTCTTATTTTTAAAACAGTAAAAAACTTTAGCGTAAAGAGCGGGGCGTTGATGAGGAAGCAGCCTCTTTCATATACGAAGTAATTTCTGTTCGTTTTAAGTTTTAATGTCGCTCCTTACTTTCAGTTAAACAAAACTTATTTTTTTATTTAATTTCTGAACGTTTTTGAATCAATGCATGTTTTGATTTTGGCTCTCCGCAGAGGAATAATTAAAACGAAATTTGCATTTTTTTTTTTTTTTTTTTTTTTTGGCTAAATGGCTTTCTCATAATTTTGATCGAATGATTTTGAGAAAAAAAGAGCGGGGGAGAAAGCCTAGTTGCCCTCCGATTTTTTGGTTAATTAAAAAGGCAATAGAACTTTTAATTTTTTACGAATATTTTTATTAGTAAAAGATTTACGTAACTTATAAATTAGCTTACATAAAGAACTTTTGTATTCTCATATTTTTATTACATATATGAGGGGGTTCGCCCCCTTGTCAGATCCTCGCTCTTTACACTAAAGCTTAAATTTTGTCCCAATTCATTAAGAATGACCCCAGAATCACAAAAGCCGTAGAATAAATAGTTGAAATTACTAAAAATACTTTAGCGTAAAGAGCGAGGTATTAGGAGGAGGTGAGCCCCTCAAATGGGTAATAATTTCTGTTTGTTTTAAGTTTTAATGCTGTTCCTTACTTCCAGCTGAAAGAACTTTTTCATATTTATTTTTCATTGTTTTTTTTTGTTTTAAATAATGCTAGTAAATCCTGCGCTCCCTTCATGGAGATTTTCTTCCCCCATGACAAATTATCGATGGAAAGTTCCCCCAGCATATCCCCCTCTTCTCAACCCCTCCCCCAACCAAAAAAATCCTCCTGAAAACGCCTGTATACTTCCCAATAGCCATTTCTATATGTAAGCATTGGTCAAAGTTTGTAACTTGTTGCCCCTCCCATGGGGACTGTGGGGGAGTAAGTCGTCCCCAAAGACATAGTTATAAGGTTTTTGACTACGCTGAATAAAATGGCTATCTCAGAATTTTGATCCGTTGACTTTGGTGAAATATTTAGCGTGGGAGGGGGCCTAGGTGCCCTCCAATTTCTTTGGTCACTTAAAAAGGGCACTATAACTTTTCATTTCCGTTAGAATGAGCCCTCTTACAACATTCTAGGACAACTGGGTTGATACGATCACCCCCGGGAAAAAAAAACAAAAAAAAAACAAAAAAAACAAATAAACACGCATCCGTGATCTGCCTTCTGGCAAAAAATACAAAATTCAACATTTTTGTAGATAGGAGCTTGAAACTTCTACAGTGGGGTTCTCTGATACGCTGAATCTGATGGTGTGATTTTCGTTAAGATTCTATGACTTCTAGGGGGCGTTTTCCCCTATTTTCTAAAATAACGCAAATTTTCTCAGGCTCGTAACTTTTGATGGGTAAGACTAGACTTGATGAAACCTATATATTTAAAATCAGCATTGAAATGCGATTTTTTTTATGTAGGTATTGGTATCAAAATTCCATTTTTTAGACTTTTGGTTACTATTGAGCCGGGTCGCTCCTTACTACAGTTCGTTACCACGAACTGTTTGAATGGTTATTTGGAAGTGTACAGATGTTTTCAGGGGGATTTTTCGGTTGGGGGAGGGGTTGAGAAGAGGGGGATATGTTGGGGGAACTTTCCTTGGAGGAATTTGTCATGGGGGAAGAAAATTTCCATGAAGGGAGTGCAGGATTTTCTAGCATTATTTAAAAAAAAAATAATGAAAAAATAAATATGAAAAAGTTTTTTCAACTGAAAGTAAGGAGCAGCATTAAAACTTAAAACGAACAGAAATTATTACGCATATGATGGGCTCACCTCCTCCTAATACCTCGTTCTTTACGCTAAAGTATTTTTAGTAATTTCAACTATTTATTCTAAGGCTTTTGTGATTCAGGGGTCATTCTTAAGAAATTGGGACAAAATTTAAGCTTTAGTGGAAAGAGCGAGGTACTGACGAGGGGGTGAACCCCCTCATATACATAATAAAAACATAAGAATACAGAAGTTCGTTACGTAAGCTAATTTGTTGGTTACGTATATCTTTTACTAATAAAAACATTCGTAAAAAAATTAAAAGTTCTAGTTGCCTTTTAAAGTAACCAAAAAATCGAGGCGCAACTAGGCCTCCTCCTCCGCTCCATTTTTCCTCAAAATAATTCGATCAAAACTATGAGGAAGCCATTTAGCCAAAAAAATAAATATACAAATTTGGTTTTAATTATTCATCTGCGGAGAGCCAAAGTCAAAACATGCATTAATTCAAAAACGTTCAGACATTAAATAAAAAACAAGTTTTTTAACGGAAAGTAAGGAGCGACATTAAAACTTAAAACGAACAGAAATTAATTCGTATATGAAAGGGGCTGCTTCCTCATCAACACTCCGCTTTTTACGCTAAAGTTTTTTACTGTTTTAATGAGTAGACTTAAGAGAAAGATTCAAACTTTAGCGTAAAGAGCGGGGCGTTGATGAGGAAGCAGCCTCTTTCATATACGAAGTAATTTCTGTTCGTTGTAAGTTTTAATGTCGCTCCTTACTTTCCGTTAAAAAAAACTTGTTTTTTTTTATTTAATCAAAAACAGAGACGACAAATAAATAGAAAATCACTATATAATAAACAGCTCTGTCTAGTTGTTATGCAATTTTTTGAAATTAAAAAAAATTGTTCCTTTTTTATGCCAGTTAGATAGACTTTTTGACTAGTTCGAACAATTTCAAAAAAATTCAATCATTGTTGAGGATAGGAGTCATCTAACATGAGTAAGGAGAGGAGGAGCCGGTTGCCTTCCAATCGTTCTTCAGCATCACCTCAGCATACCTCAAAAGTTACAAGTTCATACCCTCAGTCTTCTTGAAGATCTGTGATAAAACATGCCCTCTTTTCCAATGAATAAAAACTTTACATGTTAACAATGGGCGCCTGGCATAACTTACAGCCCTTACTCTGTGGGCTACGGGTTTTTTTCAAACCCTTAGTTATAGTTATTTGACCTTTCAACTATTATAAATAAAGTGGCTATCTCAAAATTTGATTGGGTGCATTTGAGGAAAAGGGCGTGGGAGGGGGGCTGGTTGCCCTCTAATCACCTTTGATTAGGACACTAGAGCTTTCTATGAAGTGCCTATGAAGCTTTCTGGAGAAAAAGAAATATAATAAAAATGCACTGAAGCCTTATAGCTCTTTAATGTAGGTTATACTATAGCATTGCCTCTGATTTTATCGAGCTTGCTACATTAAATAGTTCTGAATGACAAGACTACTTGAATGATTCTAGTTACTTAAGCATACATTGTGGGATATGTGCCCCACTCCCTAAATTTTAAAAAACACCTTTTTTGTATTCCCATATGGAATAAATTGAAAAAATGACAAATATAACTTCACCTATACTTTGGAAACTACATTTTACCACTTCTATATTTTAGTGAATTGACACCTGTTTACCCAAGTATTGTAAGAAGAAAAATTCCCGACAAACCGTATTCTATACGATGAAGCAATTGAATAATAAATTTTAGTGAATCGCTTAATATAAAGACATTCTTTATAAAAAGTTTCTAGAACTTGTTTAACTAGAGAAATTATCACTTTTATAACTTAGGATTCAATCTGAAAAAAAAAAGAAAAAAAACTTTTACTTTTGTTTTGCAACTTACACTAAGCACAACGCCCGAGTCATAACAAGGTCACTCTTTTTAATATATATATATATATATATATATATATAAAAGAAGGCTGAAAAATGTGTTTTTCCTTGATTTTAACGTCCAACTTGCACAGGAGACTTAAAAAATTTAAACGGCAAAAAATAAATTTGAAAAGCTTGAAACGACATTGGTGTGCTCCAAATTGTTATCTACTGACACTTTACCTTTGTATATTTAGCCGGAAACATAAAATTTCGTCATACCACAGCAGCATATTGTATGGACCAGAAACATCCAAGGAGACTAAAAATGCTCATTTTCCCCGGGAAAGGTATTAGTTTTTCAAAGACACTTACTAATTTCCCCAGAATGGCTTAAAGCCCTTGTCAAGTTTCTGTGCAAAACTAAAGCTAAAAACAAACGATATTGATTTCACTTCAATTCTGAACATGTGATCAACAGTCCATATAATCAAAAAGATAATGGGAGGCTATCATCTTTCAAGTCTGTTTTGGGACTAATGCTTCATCACCGAACCACGACAATTCCATTTTTGTTTACGCAGTTCTATAGTTTCGTAGCAACAGGCTAGTCCAAGTGATTACTGCATTACTATTCCTTGAAGTTTCGTCTGTGGTACTCTAAAAAAAGGGGACCCGGATAAGAAGGGGGAAAAAGAAAGGGGCCCGCACCCACATCATGATTGTAAACTGCATCCCTTAGTCGGAAACAAAATGGCACCCATAGTTTTGCTCTAAAAAGTTACACCAACATTAGAAATAAAATTTTAACGATTGTCACGGAAATAGTTCAGGTCAGACAAGTAAGCTGGGATTGTTGTTTGAATCCTCCCCATTCCCCCACCTCAAACGACATCTCTTGATTTTGATGCTTCCTCTTCTTATATATTGTATACTTTATGCGATTTTCCTATTGCTCGTTTTCGATCGAATTTGCATCCCCCCAAAAATTTTACCCCTCAAAATAACTCTTGTGTTCATATCTGATCTAATTTTTACGCAAGGGGCATTTTATCCGTCGCTCAGTCAAAAACATTAATGGATTTCTTAGGATTTACTTAATTTTTCATATAATTAGCATGTTTTGCTTTTTCACTCATCTCCTTTTCATATATGAACCCTTTAAAATAAATTCCCGCCACATATGATTCCCATGCAAATGAACACTTGTGCAACTCAACCCCTCCCCCCGTTTAACTGAACTCTTGTAGAAAAATTGATAAACTGAACGCCTATGAATGTTTACTACAGATAACACTAGATCATTGAACTGAGACCTAAACCTTTGAACACACTTTTGTTTTTTATGCCACATCTTCTGGTTGCAACCCAAAAATAAACTATTGATGTTTTAACGATTAACCGACAATACTGTAAATAAATTTTGCGGCAAAAAGCGTCCTTAGCAAGTTCGTATCGAAGGGAGAGGGATTAGGGGGGTTTGACCCCCTCCCCTCCCCCGCCACCCAAAATGTATGTCCAACTCGTAAAAAAGTAACAAAATTAATAAAAACGAATTTTTGATACGTTCTTAAAAAATCATAACACCCCGAAAAGATCTTTTTGTAACACTAACCCTAAAAATTTTCGGTACAGCCCTGTTCCTTAGTGCAGGAAAAAACATACCCACAAACCCACAATGTGAGTGCAAAGTTTAATGTCCAAGCCCCAAGATGATCAATGTTCCATTGCAACTGAACCACCGTGTGCATGAACCCCGAGGAACTGAACCACTGTAGCATAACCGCCGTGCGGCTGTACTACCTTGCAACTGAACACAATGTAACTGAACCCCCATGTAACAGAACTCTTGTGTAACTGAACCCTCGTGCAACTGAACCCCATTTAACTGAGCCCTTGTGCAACTCATCCCCGTGCAACTAAACCATATTTGACTAAAGCAACTGAGTAAAAGACTAAAGGATAAATTTGACTAAAGCAACTAAATCAACGTACAACTGAGCCCCCTTGCATATGAATTGCCATGCAACTGAACCGCCATACAACTGAACCATCGTGGAATTGAACTCACGTATAACCGAACTCTCGTACAACTCAACCACAGTACATACATTGGATAAAGCAGAAGTTAGAATCTTTACATGTTCAGCCTTGTTGGGATTGTTTGCTTTTAAAGTCATGATACAAATGATTGTCAAGATGATTAGTAAAAACCTAATGATTAATAATAATCATAATAATAAAAGCCCAGGTAGTTCTAATCTTTTTTATAAGTCGAAAGTGATTGGATACCAACCAACCGCAAGGTGTGTTTTTTGGGGGAGATTTCTCATGGGGAGGTATTATCCAGGTAGGGGGTATCTGCGAGGTTTTCCGGGGAGTGGGGGGAATGGTTGCCCTCCAATCACTTTACACTTTTAAAAGGGGCAGTAAAACTTTTAATTTCCAATCGAATAATAAAACGTGATTAATAAACGTGATTAAAAACAACAACAAAAAAAAAACATTGTCCTCGCGGCAAGGGCGGTAGGTTACTGCAATCTATCCGTTGTTAAAATTTCAGATTTTATAGAAGGGATGGTCGTACAAACTTTGGAGAAGGCTCATTTGATTGTAAATTGAAATTTCAATTTTGAATAATCAAAGGTAATCAGAGGACACTCAGTATCTCTCTTTTAACTGCCATTTTTCCCTCAAATACATAAGAAAATGCTCAAAATAAAAAAGAAATGTTTGCTTAAAGTAATTTAAAGGTCAAATAACCATTCCTCTGGGGTTAATAATCCCACCAGAACCTCCTGGAGCAAGGGCTGTAAGTTAAACAAGTTACTTAAGGTTAAAACATAAGGTTTTTATGGAAAATGCTTCACATGAGCTTGGGGGGGGGGGGGTGCTCATTCAAAAATCAAAAGTTCCAGTATACTTTTTAAGAGTTAAAAGTAATCGAAGGGCTTCCAGTCATACCCTCTTTTTTCCCCAAATACATCCGATTGGTAGTTTTGAGATGACCATTTTATTTAAAACAGCTCGACGGTTAGATAAGTACACTTCCAGGGCTCACAATCCCTAGCCCCTGGTACAAGGACTGTAAATTATGCAAGTTGCCTATTGCTAACATACAAGGTGTTTTTCTTTTATCAAGAAAAGCGAGTACGTTTGATACTATGAATAAACAAGAGCTAAGAGCTCATATGGCACTTGTAACGAGGCAAGAAGAGCTAAGAGCCAAGAGATCATATTGTATGAGCTCTAGCAAAATTCTATGAATCAATAGATTGATTTAAAAGGAAAATAAGAGGCTCAATGCCGGTCAGGATTTAAAATAAGAGCTGTGAGTCACGATGTGATTCTAAATATCAAAATTCATTAAGATCCGATCACCCACTCGTATGTTATAAATACCTGACTTTCCCTCTCCCTTTAACCCCTCAGATGGTCGAATCTGGGAAAATGACTTTATCAAGTCAATTTGTGCAGCTCCCTGACACGCCTACCGATTTTCATCGTCCTAGCACGTCCAGAAACACCAAACTCGCCAAATCACTGAACCCCTCCCCTCAACTCCCCCAAAGAGAGCGAATCTAGTACGGTTCCGTCAATCACGTATCAAGGACATTTGCTTATTCTATCCACCAAGCTTCTTCCCGGTTCCTCCACTCCAAGTGTTTTCCAAGATTTCCCCCTCCAACTCCCCCCAATGTCAAAAGATCTGGTCGGGATTTGAAATAAGAGCTCTGAGACATGAATTCCTTCTAAATATCAAATTTCATTAAGATCCGATCACCTATTCGTAAAATAAAAATACCCCAATTTTCACGTTTTCTAAGAATTCCGGTTTCCCCCTCCAGCTCCGCCCAATGTCACAGGATCTGGTCAGAACTTAAAATTAGAGCTTTAAAGCGCAAGACCCATCTAAATATCAAATTTCATTAAGATCTGGTCACCCTTTTGTAGGTTACAAATACCTCAATTTTCGAAATTACCCCCCCCCCCCAACTCCACCAAACAGAGCAGATCTGGTCCGATTATGTCAGTCACATGTCTTAGACAGGTTTTTATTCTTTCCATCCAGTTTCATCCTGATCTCACTGCTTTAAGTATTTTCTAAGATTTCCGGTTCCCCTCAACTGCCCCCCCCCCCGATTACGCTGGATCCGGTTGAGATTTCAAATAAAAGATCTGAGTCACGAGGTCCTTCTAAATCTGAAGTTTCATGAAGATCCGATCACTCCTTCGTAAGTTAAAAATACGTCATTTTTTCTAATTTTTCAGAATTACCCCCCCCCCCCAATAGAGCGGATCCGTTCCTATTATGTAAATCACGTATCTAAGACTTCTGCTTATTTTTCCCACCAAGTTTCATCCCGATCCCTCCAATCTAAGCGTTTTCCATGCTTTTAGGTTCCTCCACCCCAAACTCCCCCCAAAGTCACCAGATCCGGTCGGGACTTAAAATAAGAGCTTTGAGACACGATATCCTTCTAAATATCAAATTTCATTGAGATCCGATCACCCGTTCGTCAGTTAAAAATACCTCATTTTTTCTAATTTTTCAGAATTAACCCCCCCCCCCCCCAACTACCCCAAAGAGAGCGTATCCGTTCCGGTTATGTCAATCATGTATCTAGGACTTTTGTTTATTTTTCCCACCAAGTTTTATCCCGATTCCTCCACTCTAAGTGTTTTCCAAGATTTTAGGTTTCCCCCTCCCAACTCCCCCCAGCTGTGAAACACGATATCTTTCCAAACATTAAATTTCACAGAGATCTGATCAACCGTTTGTAAGTTAAATATACTTCAATTTTTCTATTTTTTCCGAATTAACGGGCCCCCCCCCCCCAGATGGTCAAATCGGGAAAACAACTATTTCTAATTCAATCTGGTCTGGTCCCTGATACGCCTGCCAAATTTCATCGTCCTAGCTTACCTGGAAGTGCCTAAAGTAGCAAAACCGGGACCGACAGACCGACAGAATTTGCGATTGCTATTTGTCACTTGGCTAATACCAAGTGCCATAAAAAAGCATGGAGCACGGGTCAAATCTTAGGGAAACGTCAAGAAGAATTTTTTTCTTAATTGTTTATGAAAAGAAAATACCATAACATCTACAATGACTGATGGTATCAGCCCTCACATCGTCCGGAAAATGCTTAGGAGCATGTTCAACTATATCAAGTGGTACTATGTGCATCCAGTTTTACACGACAACGTGTCTGCAATGTGTCGAGAGCCGCTGAGGATATAAACATGAGGGTATGAAGTTTAAATTTCAGGGCATGTTGAAGGAATGTTGAAAAAAGGGCTGGAGTGCAACCAGTCCCCCTCCCATATTCTTTTTAATTGCGATCTCCTTTTAGCTGCGATCAAAGACTTCTGATCAAGATTTGTTATCTAGATTCAGAAAGGCCCATATTTTCAACACATAAGTTTAATGTCCAGGAAGGTCTGATTCATTGGAAAAAAGAGAAATAATTTTTTTATTGGTTTATCTTCCTTTTTTTTGCAAAAATAAATCAAAGTTTTTTTTTATGAATGATCTTGACAAGCGTTATATCATGAATTTAAAAAATAAATCATTCCAACAAGGTATGTTTTACCCAATGATACTGCTTCATATTTTTAGAACACTGAAAAACTGAGTTCAGTGGTTCAGTTACTCTATGGTTCAATTACACGAGGGTTCACTTGCACAGTGGTTCAGTTGGACGGTGGTTCAGTTGCACGGTGATTCAGCTTCATGGTGGTTCAGTTGCACGATGGTACAGTTACATGGGGGTTCAGTAAATGGGGTTGAGTTGCACGGTGCTTCAGTTATACGAGGGTTCAGTTGCACTGGCGTTCGGCTACACAGAGTTCAGTCGCATGAATTACACGGTGGTTCAGTTACAGGGGTACAGTTACTTGTGGCTCAGTTACACGGTGGTTCAGTTACAGGGGTACAGTTACTTGTGGTTCAGTTACACGGTGGTTCAAATACACGCACACCCATGACCACATCTACCAATAAAAAAAAAGATGAATCTTGAGTGATTTTTGTGTTTTCTTGATTTTAACCTCACAGTTGTTCTAGAGAATCGATAAACTGAAATAGCCAGTTTAAAAAGTCTATATCAAAACTGTACCCGAATATAGCTTACTAATACTAAGTCTTTATATCTCCTACCAGATACTTGTTAGAGGTAACTAAACTGATATTTTTGACTTCCGTCTTTTCTAATTTCCAAAAACTATGCGTTAAATCTTCTTTCTGATTGACTAATCGTATATTTTACACAAGGAAGTTGAGCCTCACTCAATTCAATGAACTAGGCATGGAATGCATTGTTGGGGTTGTAGTCGTGTAATTTTTATTTTTATCCACGAGTATAACCACAATTGGGTGCAGGCATAAGCTGGTCTCCAGGTGTTTCGTTCCTTTGAAGACTTGCGGGAACTTTAGGAGCCTTTGCCCTGTACGGGATTTTAAAGAATGAGATAAAGTTTAAATCTTTGTTTTACTTTTAGGAAACACAGATTGTAAAAATTAAAGTTGTTGCAGCTGTGATTACTTAGAATATACACTTACACAAGGAGCCCTCAAACCCTAAATCTTTGGCACTTCTTTTTCTAATTAAGAAACAATTTTAGTGTTATTACCCAGACAGAGACAGGAACAGACCCAGACAGGTGTAGGTAAAAAGTAAATAAAAGAAGAACAGTTGTTATTATTTATTTTTGACCCACACTATACAAACGTATAATACGAGGAAAAACACGCACAAAAACACGCACACGTACAATGCGAATCAAAATAGAAATCACAAGGAAACCAGTTACACAATACTTTGTAATGATTAAGTTTAAGTCACCACCACAAAAGAGAAAGAGCATAAAAGGAGGGGAAAAGGAAAAAAAAATCGTAACTTCCAGAATCTAATAAAGCAGTAATGTATAGAAATATTGAAGCAAGTTGTCTTTATTGTAATTATTTTATTCAGTCTTTACAATACTAACAAATGTAGAGTACCAAAAGAGAGAAAAACAAACAAACAAATAAAAGGCAAACAACTTACGACTGAAAAAAAACGAAAAGGCGGTGGTGCGGAGATATACGGATACAAGCAGTATTTGAAAACTTTCTGTGTCATACTTCCAATTCCACAGCAATGTCAGGAATAAGAAGTTTGTTAATAACAACCAGTTTTATTGTCCAAGGAGAAAGAAACAACAAAATTTGCAAAATCTAAAATAATTAATCCGAATTATTTTTTCTTGCGATTTTTTTTCAAACAGTTCGTGATAACGAACTGTAGTAAAGAGCGACCCGGCTCAATAGTAATCGAAACTAAAAAAATGAAAATTTGATACAAAAAGTTAATCAAAAGAATCGCATTTTAATGTTGATTTTAAATATATAAGTTTCATCAAGTTTAGTCTTACCCATCAAAAGTTGCGAGCCTGAGAAAATTTGTCTTATTTTAGAAAATAGCGGGAAACCCCATAAAAATAATAGAACCTTAACGAAATAATATCCTCAGATTCAGCGTTTCAGAGATCCCTACTGAAGAAGTTTCTAGCTCCTATCTACAAAAAAGTGGAATTTTGTATTTTTTTTCCCAGAAGACAGATCAGGGATGCGTGTTTATTTGTTTGTATGTTGTTTTTTTCCCAGGAGTGATCGCATCGACCCAGTGGTCCTAGAACCTCGCAAGAGGACTCATTCTAACGGAAATTAAAAGTTCTAGTGCCCTTTTTAAATGATCAAAAAATTTGAGGTTACCTAGGCCCCCTCCCACGCACATTTTCCCCCGAAGTCACTGGATTAAAATTTTGAGAGTCATTCTGTTCAGCTTAGTCAAAAACCTAATAACTATGTCTTTGGAGACGACTTAATCCCCCACAGTCCCCGGGGGAGGGGCTGCAAGTTACAAACTTTGACCATTGTTTACCTATAGTAATAGCTATTACGAAATGTACAGGCACTTTCAGGAGGACTTTTTCACGTTGGAGTGGAAGTGGGACGGGGGGAGTGGTTTACGTGGGAGGATTTTTCCATGGAGGAATTTTTCACAAGGTAAGAGAATGTCCATGAAGGGGGCGCAAGATTTTCTAGTATTATTTAAAAAATGAGAAAAAAAATAACCTTTTTTTAAACAGAGGTAATGAGAAGCATTAAAACTAAAACGAACATAAAATATTACGTATATAAGGGGGTTCGTCTCCTCCACAATACCTTGCTCTTTACGCTAAAGTATTTTTAAATTTCAACTATTTATTCTACGGCCTTTCTGATTCAAGGGTCATTCTTACACATTTGAGACAAAATTCAAGCTTTAGGGTAAAGAGCGAGGTATCGACGGGGGGAGGGAGAAACCCCTCATATACGTAATAAAAATACCCAAATACATAAGTTCGTTACGTAAGTTAGTTCGTAAGGCACTTATGTTTATTAAAACAAAAACGTTCATAAAAAAATAAAAAAAAATCTAGTTGCATTTTTAAGTAGCCAAAAATTGGAGGGCAACTAGGCCTCTTCCCCACGCCATTTTTTTATCAAAATCGTCCGATTAAAACTATGAAATAGCTATTTAGCAAAAAAAAAAAATTAATAGCCTATACAAATTTCGTTTTATCTATTCATGTGCGGTGAGCCAAAATCAAAACATGCATTAATTCAAAAAACGTTCAGAAATTAAATAAAAAAAACAAGTCTTTTTAACTGCAAGTAAGGAGCGACATTAAAGTTTAAAAAGAAGAGAAATTATTTCGTATATGAAAGGGGTTGTCCCCTCCACAACGCCTCGCTCTTCCCACTAAACCTTTTCAATCGTTTTAAAAAGTAGAGTTTTGACAAAGAGTCGAACTTTAGCATAAAGAGCGTGGCGTTGAGGAGGGGCCAACCCCTTTCATATACGGAATAATTTATGTTCGTTTTAATGTCGCTCCTTACTTGCAGTTATAAAACTTTTTTTATTTAGTTTTTTAAGAGGACGAAAAATTCCAGAAACAAAAAGAACTGAATGGTCACAAAAAGTTGGGTAGAGCTTGACCAACTTAAGTTGATTATATTTACCTCTATTGGCAACAATCTTAGAGTATACTAACTGGACTTTCTTATTAATATCGGAGACTATGCGCTGGCGCAAACTTGAAAGGCTATTAGTAATAGAAATATGGAGCCATCGAAGAGAATCTACGAGAGAGATAGCAAAGCCACTACAACAAAGGGGAGTACTAGAATGTTGTTAAAAGAAAGAAATTCACAATTATCTACATTAACAGAAAGACCTATATCCGAAAAAGAAGTAGCAGCCCAAGAAATTATGTTAGGTGGCCCAGTTTTAGTACGGCTTATAAGAAGCAGGTTATCAGCATATGCAAGATATGAAACATCAGAAAAACTAGAGAGACGGGGAGCCGATACCTTTTCCAGAGAACTTGAAATACAAAATTTAAATAGGGTCGGAGATAAAACTCCACCTTGCCGTAAACCTCTTTTCACTTTAACAATAGTAGCTGGTGCTGATTTGAGCCGAAGAAAAGAATTAGAGTACCAGTAACGGAGAAGCATTATAAACGACTGATTGACACCACAACCATTAAGAGCTGAAAAAAGCTGACTATGACATATAATATCGAAAGCTTTAGATAGATCCAAAGCACAAATATAGATACTCTTTCCCTTAGAAGAGTTTTCAAGGAGCGAAGAAGATAACGCACGATCCGCATGCTGACAACCTACTCCGGGCCGACATCCAAACTGGTTATCTCCCTCAAGCATATTATTAGTCACAAAATGCAGTAATACTTTACTGAATGTGCAAGGGTCAGTAATAGGTCGGTAGGAAGAGCAATTTAAAGGAGATTTTCCCTTTTTCAAATTGAAGAACCAGTACCACAAAAAAAAACTCCCGGGTACACAAGAAGCACAAAGACACATCTGGAAAAGTAGGTGTGTATGGTCAATAAGAGGGGTGCAATCTAATAAAAGGTGAAATCTAGATATACCATCATTTACTCATTATCTGATTTAAGTTTCTAAATTACTTCTACTACGAATGAAAGAGAAATGGGAATGCAAAGGCGTTGAGATAGAGGGTGGTACTAAAAATAGGAGAACGCACACGGTAATTAACATTAGAAAAAATAGACAAGTAATGGTAAAGCCAAGCAGTTAGAGGAGGAGAATCCCTTCTAATCGAGACAGTATCAATAACTTTTCGTCATTCTCTCTGTGACACAAGGAAATCCATACCACGATAATGCATTGACTTAATATATTTCTTATATTCACTACGCATCTTACGCTTAAGGTCAGATACAACCCCACAATGCGGGCTATTACATTCGTTCTATACTCTTAGCCAAACTTTGCTTTATTTTTTTAAGTTTTTAAATTAGAATCAAAAAGCCAAATAGGTTTCTGCTTACCACATGTAACATATTGCAACGGCATAACAACTGCCTGGGCATTTTTTAGGCATTTAATTATTTGATTATAAAAGGAATGAAGGTCCTTTTTGCAGTTCACTGGAACAGATGATACGGAGTTCGTGTGGCTTACAGCAGGTTTGTTAGTGTAAAAATATAGACAGGGGCACCAGCTTTCTTCCAGTTACTTTTTTCAAACCATTTAGAAGACCGGGTACTTCAAAAAGCTTTTCTAAATTATTTTATTCTTTTATATCAAAAATTAATTTATACAAAAGTTTCATCACATTTTTTTTATCATTTCGTTATAGTCATTACTTTTTAAAATACCTAATCTCCTAATGAGATGGTCTAGATCATGTTCTTCAGCATGAACACACACTATTGATGTAGCAATACTAGGTGAGCAAATAATGTGATCAATATTGCTCTTACTGCCTGAGTGGTGAATGCAAGAAAAAGGATGAGTCTTGGGTATAATACAATACGATGGAAGGCAACCAAACAACGAATCACTTCTCACTGACGAAGGATTTATATCCGTATTAAGGTCACTAGTAATCTTACAATCTAGAGAAATAGAAAAAAATTCCACTAAGAATTTTTTCCACAACGTGTTACATGCTCTGGCATATATAATCATCGATCTGGCAGAATGATCATCATAAGGCAGACAAGAATTTATGAAAACTGTAGTGCCCCTACGAACAGCCCAAAAAAACTCATCCGAGTAGGAAGTCACAGGAGAAGTCAAATTCGTATTGTGCTTAAAAACACAAGCTATCCCACCAGATGAGCGGCCTCTTGTGGCTTTGGCAGCAGTAAAAAAAACATCATGAAAACGGCTCCGGCGCAAAATGTTACAGCTAATGTCTGTAAGACGATGATCCTGCAGACATACCGAATCCAAATCATTATGGAGTTCATCTTTAACAAAGTCTTTATCCTTAGTGCCATTAATATTAAACGATATTGTTTGAAGACAAGTCATTGCGAAATGGGGAAGCACAACAGCAGTTCCTTAGATATTGGACAGGACATGCTATAAGAAGCACGATTTTTGCCACAGTTAGCAAACTTGGGAACAGTGCTACATGGACTATCCTTAGTAGAAAGATGGGGTCCAACACATCTGGCATTTTTGGGACGTAGCTGGTGCAAGCACTTTGAAGGTGATCGCATGACCGGTATTTTAAGCAGCATTCAGGTATTTCCTTAAATTCATGAATTCTAAAAAAAATTCATATCCGACTTTAGTTCCTTCTTTGAAATTAAATAAGAAAAACAAGTTTTTTTCAACTGAAAGTAAGGAGCAACATTAAAATTGAAAACGAAAAGAAATTATTACACATATGAAGGGGGTTGCCCCTCATCAACACATCGCTCTTTACGCTAAAGTTTGAATTTTGTCGCAACTCTTATAGAATGACTCCTGAAACACATGGGCCGTTTAATTAGAAAAATAAGACGCTTTTTAAAAGTACTAAAAAACTTTAGCGTAAAGAGCGAGGTGTTAAGGAGAGGGCAACCCCCTTCATAAACATTATAATTCCCGTCCGTTTTAAGTTTTAATGTTGCTCCTTACTTTCAATTGGAAACTAGTTTTTTTAAATTTAATTTCTGATCGGTTTTTAAATAATGCTGGGAAACCTGGCATCACCTTCATGGAAAAATTATTTTTCCCGGCAAAAACTTCCTCCATGGAGGGATCCTCCCAAGCAACACCTCTCCCCCCCCCCACCAGGGAAAAAACCCTGAAAAGTCTATATACTTCCCAATAACCAATAGCATATGTAACCAATGGGCAAAGTTCATAACTTGAAGTCCTTCCCCAGGGGACTGTGGGGTCATCCTAAAGGACATAGTTATTAGATTTTTCGACTATGTTGAATAAAATGGTTGTCTCAAAATTTGGTCAAGTGACTTTGGAGAAAAACAAGCACGGAAGTGGGCCTAGTGCCTTCCAATGTTTTCGGTTACTTAAAAAGGACACTAGAACTTTTAATTTCCGTTCAAATGAGCTCTCTCACGATATTCTAGGACCAGTTGGGTCAATACAATCACCACTAAAAAAAAAAACAACAAAAAACGAAATAACACACATCCGTGATCTTTCTTCTGGTAAAAAAAAAATATACAAAATTCCACATTTTTGCAGATAGAAGCTTGAAACCACTACAGTAGGGTCTGAAATCTGATATGCTGAATCTGATGGCATGATTTACATTAAGATTCTATGACTTTTAGGGGATATTTCCCTGATTTTTTGAAAATAAGGCAAATATTGTTAGGCTCGTAACTTTTGATGGGTGGAACTAAAATTGATTAAATTTATATATTTGAAATCAGCATTAAAATTCGATTCTTTTGATGTACCTATTGGTACCAAAATTCGCGTTTTTTGGACTTTCGGTTACTATTAAGCCAGTTGGTTCCTTTCTTACAGTTCGTTACAGTTAAAATCTTCAGTTACAGATTTATCAATATTGACATACCATCCGGTACTTCCACTTTTTTTTCTGAAGATCAGTAACGACTCCAAAAAAGTCGAGAGGTTATCGAGAGGTTTTTTTAAGTCGGGGAAAAAAATCAGGAGGTTTCAAACAGATGTTACGTCTCACATACCAGTTGTATTGGTGGTAAAAATGTCAGTAATAGAGAGACAGAACAAAGTAGAATCGAAAATATATTTTAGAGTATTAAATCCGGTCTTCACCTCCCGGAATATGGGCTTCCAGATTATTCTTTGACGTCTTCTTCTTGCATCTGGAATATGAACCGGTCCGAAAGTATTTCAAAATAATCCAGAAAAAAGGGGCTTTTGAACTTCGAGATTTCCAGAATTTGTAGATATCGCAGAAGAAATTAAAAAAAAAATCTCTGAAAATCTGGGAACCCAGACTTCGGAAGCTGAAGACTCATTATTACTCAAAAATCAGCTATCAATATAATATGACGAGACAAAGCAATATTCGACAAAAAAGAGCAAGATTATTAAGGTTTAAAGTATTCTAAAACACATTTCCGACTAGACTTATTCACAAAACTGTTTGTAATCAATAAATAAAGAAAGGACCTGGAAAATCGTTTAAGAATGTTTTTTAACTTTCTATCTTCGTTGTTGGGCTGTCTTGTCTTCTGATGTACTGTAATTTTTTTTTACAGGAACAAGGAACAATGTTTCTTTGTAAACTAAATGATTTTATTGAAAGCCATCTAAAACTACTTTTTCACATAATTAGAGCTAGAATTATGAAGACGAGTCACAGAACTCAGGCAAAATTTTTGACTATATCACACTGCAGCTAAAACTACTTGATCACATAATTTGAACTAGAATTATGAATACGTGATCACAGTCAGAATTTTCACTAGATCACACTCGACTAGAGACTGAGGTGTCACCTTAAGCCTACTCAAACCAAGTTTAGACTGAAACGTCGAACTAGTCATAACGGTCGACAGGCAGTTATGTTTGTCTGTTTTGACGTCCTTCAAAGTGCTAAACAGTCTCGCCGCTATTACACTCGAAAATGGTAGAGCGTACAAGTACTCAACGACAAGCCTCTGGTTACCAAACTTTGGATTGCCGTTAGAGTATTTCTGGGCAAATATAAGCTTCCAGTAGTCAGTTACTGAGAGTGAACTGTCATCTTCGCTTTTTGGCTGTCTTAAGGAGCTCTGCTCTCTGTCTATCAGACTTTTGAACCAGGAGGGTAAGCTATATTTCGCCAAAAATGGTGCCATCTTAGGAGGATTCAGATCCTGAGCCTGAACAGGGTCATGTAGTTCGGAGAAGGCAAAAATGTCCGAGTCGGAAGAGAAGTGGTTTTTAATCTGGACCACCACTTCCCTGCAAAATTCTCTTGCGGTAGAATAAACCTTGTCAACTTCGTCGGGATTGCCATTTCGTCCATCACTAGAACTAAGAAGGTCAGCCATTGCTGCTTCGGCTAAGCCAAGGTAGATCTTTCACATATCTACATAACTGGCTTCGTCTTCAACATCAATTTTCATGATGTCGGGACAGCTCCTTACTGCGCGAGCATTCATAAAGTTTTTCCACCAAATGAATGACTTCGATTTTCAGTCGGCAGAAAACAGGCACCTGGGACTAGAAAAGGGTATTGAAGTCGTTCAAAAGTCCCAACGCGTAGTCCACGAACATCATGGCGACACTCATAAATGGATTTTTCAGAGCACTTAGAACTAACTCACTGTCGTGAGTCGGATCTTCAAAATGGGCACTGTTAAAATGCAGGGTTTAGGCATTCCACTGCTCTAGAATTCGATGGACACAGTTCTGTAGCGAAAGCCATCTTGATTGACCTGGTGCCAACATCTTGTGGACCGCAGTCTCTGAAAACAATTAAAATTCTTTCAGGGCAGCTGTACGCTTGTCACTCATATTGAAAAGATTGTACACACAAGACACAGGTCTTCCAGAGTCTTCGTCAGTTTCTTGCACGGGTATGAGATGCACAGATGAATGGAATGAAAACGGCACATCACTATTAATACCCAAGGGTAGCTTCTTTGCATCAGAGTCTCCACTGAATTGTTACAACCTATCATGCCGTTCGTGGTATCACTACAGAACCCGACCCGATTCCGTAAAGGCACTCCACTTACTTTTAAAAACTCCAAAATTTCCTCCAGTTTGGTGAAAATGGAAACTGCTGATCCGTTTGAGCACCCCACAAAATCATTGATATCGATGTCCGTTTCCATTTCGTTGTTACAAAAGGAAACACATACAGCGAGCTGTTTAACGGTTCCCACAGCCGTCGTTTCGTCGATGACCAAAGAAACAGGCCTCTCTCTCCCTCCTTCATTTCTTCGACAACTTTTTGCTTGTAGTAAGGACCGAGTCCCTGACGAACAGCTTTCACAGCTTTTTGTTTTTTGAGACGCACTTTATCAAGGACCGATTTTGGTGGCATCGCTTTCAGCAGGGGAATCAACTGGTCCGAAAGGGAAAATGGCAGGTTGTTGCTGACCAGGAATGAAGTAATTTTAGCTTCAGTCTCAAGCACAGACGGAAAGTCGTCACGAACCATGTACACTGAAATAGCAGGAGTCATATCTTTTGGGGTCACCGTGTTTTTAACATGCACATAAGTACGGGCATGGGCAGTGAGATGTGTTTTACCCTTTATGTAGAAAAACTCAGCATTGCACCACAAACAGATAGCAACTTCGGATCCTTGCTTCTTCGAAAGCCAGCCTTTAAATGTATCTTCCATCTTCCAGGATTTCACATACTTTTGCTCGTAACGTTTTCCACTGTTCTTTTTCTTTCGGGGCTTGGGGCTTGGTTTCCATAATTACCAATACCTCATCTGAGCCGCTACTGCTAATAACAATTTCGATTTTCTTTTCAATTTTCTTTCTTTTTATATCCTGAGCTTCATTGGAGTCAGTATAATTTGCGTCCGACATTTCTCATGAGCCAGGAAAGTGTTGTTTGTTACTGGACATACAATAGAATATAGAATATAAATAGAGAATATTAATAAAATAGAGAATATTAAGAAATGTTTCGCAGGCGGAATTTTCAAAAAATTTATGATTAAATCATGTTTTTGGGATCCAAAATAAAAGTAAGAACTATCGATGAAATCATAGATAAGTCCTTTTGTCTGCGACCAGTGCTTCACTCAACCTCTTCCGAGCTCCTAGCAATTATACCGAATAAATTACCGACTTCCATTTATTATACCGAATAAGTTTAGACCAACAACATGTTCGGGATTACACCGAATTGTTTTCGTATCGAAAGACTACCGAACAATATTCGTATTCGGTATAATTTCGTCAAAACTAGAAAAAAGGCGGGATTCGTGGTAACTACCGAATCCTGAAAAGTATACCGAATAAATTACCGAAACCCAACCATGATATCGCATTATTTTTTACCGATAGCTTATTCGGGATTCTGTGTAACTACCAAATCTCCATAAATATACAAGAGTTCACTAAATAATCGATATTTTCACTAGATTCTCTCGCCGAATTCGTGATATCTACCGATAACTGGCAATTATACCGAATCCAGATCATTATACCGAATAGATTCGTACCTACAGCCTATTTGGGATTTTGTATAACTACCGAATCCCCTTAAATATACCGAAAAGTTCTGCTATCGAAAAAATCCCGAACAATTTTAGTAAATTTTGCACCTCCGGCCCAAAATTTTAACGAATATCAAAAAGGTGGGGGGTGCACCCCCGCAACCCCCCTTGTGACGCCCCTGGTCCCAAGGAAGTGACTCCCTCTCAGCTGGTGGGTCCCCTTGACTCGTTAAGGAGGCCACGAGAAACAGCAAAATAGGGCAATAAATTAGGGGACGACTTTTACGGATCAATTGCTTATAAACAAAACTATCATTCTCAATCTCGATTACTACCTGAAAGTACAGTTAAAACACAAGATAACTCCTCCCCTAACCGATAATGGGATCCTGGAATGAAAATGACAGCATTTTTCCGGGTCCTTTTTTTGCCTGCCAAGTATCGTTGTCTAGCAGCTAGCTGAAAGTGCCCAAACTATCAAAAGTCGGACAGCAAGATAGACGTTGCGATGGTATGCTATGGTACTTGAGCAAGCCAAGACCAGACAAGCGTAATTAATATAAAAAATCATCATGGTCGGGACAGTGTGCGTGGACATACTAATAAGAAACTTCAATGGTATATGACGGTCTTTTTTATTACTTTATGGTTGTCAAAGGATACAGTGGCAACAATGAAAAGTATTTCCGCTGAACAAAAACGGCGGCGGTGCGCCACCATTTAAACGGCGGCGTCTATGGCACGCCAAATGGAAAACGGCAGTGGCGTGCCGAAACTTTTTCGGCGACAGCGTGCCAATAAACGGCGTGGCTTCGGGGTCTACCTCAAACTCCCCACAAAGTGCCCAAAGCCAATCTGGTTCTGTAAATGATTTATCCAGAGCTTCTGTTTCTTAAAGTTACATCTCGATCTTTCCATTCTAAGCCGGTCACGTATACCTTCACCCCAACAGTTGTCAGGTCCGGTCCTTACATGAAAAAGATCACCAGAGACATGTCCTCTGTACAATCATTAAATTTCACTCGAGTCCGATCACCTGTTCCAAATTTACGCATGACTCAATATTCCCGATTCCCCCTTCCTCCACTCCCCCCCCGACTGTCGGACCGAGTAAATCTTTATTTACAAGTGAGTTTGATCGGGTCCCTGATACGTCGTTTCCTCCATTCTAACGGTTTTTGGAAATTTCAGGTCTCCCTAAAACAGAACAAAATAATACACTTTGAACACCGTGCCATAAAATTTAGACATATCGGCACTTTAACAACAGATTTGTCCCTTCCTATATTATAAATCCATCCTCCTATATTGTGAAGCCGATTTCGCCGACACTCGAAATCGTTATAGGCTAGGCTATTAGTCTGGCAAATACCGGATATCTATACGACCCGTTAGAATAGTGTATTCGAATTTGTACTATAAAATCCTTGAACTGGCAACATGTTAAGAAATGGTTTCAAGTTACAAGATGTTATTTTGGTAAAGAAACAGATCGTAGAAGCAGAAAAGCTGCCTACCCCCTAGGACAGCTCAGTAGCCTACTTCTTGGGTTGCCCACGTGCAGGGATGTATAATTGTCCAGTTCCAGTAAACTTGGTACTTACTCTAAAAAAAATCCTGTCACGTAAGTTAAGTCATGTCCTTATTGTACACAAATTATCCAGTGGAAATGATCTATCTGAGCTGACTGATCAGATCAGATGAAGTTACGAATTGAGAATCAAATCAAAGCAACCTTTTTTCGAATACAGCAATGGTCTCTCATGGGACAAGCTTCCGACTAGGTCATTAATTAGGGCCCGCAGTTGACTTCCGCGAATCAAACGCGGCCGGCGGCTTTGAAATCCCCCCTTTTACGGGCAACATGACATATTTTGCATTTTGCCAGACAATCGCGAAAGATCAGAAACTTCAAGTTGGACAGAGCTCAATTCAACAGAAATCGGGAGATTATCAAGAGAAAATTTCAGTCGACAAATTTTCAAAAAGTCGGGATATCTCCCAATAAATTGGGTGGAATGGAAGCACTGATACCGTCTGTCAATAACACGTTTTACGCTGGAAACTAATTCATGCCCCGCTATTTGATCGAGAACAGTTTTACGTTTAATCGGATCCGACAACTCTAGAAACACTTTAGAGACAATAACTGTCACATGACTGTCAATTGCTGGGGTAGGTTCGGGTAGTTGAGGCAAGTTCCCATGACATTTCAACAACCACTTGTTGCTGCTCATTAAACTTTGAGAGTAAAGAAGTATAAGCAGTGGCAGGGAGACATGGCACATATAGGTAGACATATAGGTAGTCACTACTGTCAAGAGATCTCAACAGAGTAATAATGTCACTAAAATGACTAGAAAGTGCATTGTTCCCCTCACATACTGGGAAATTCGATTCAGGTGCACTTATTTACCACAATAAACATTTCGTTTCTTTGACTATGTTCACATAATATACCGGAGAATATACAAGTTCAGGCATTTCATCAGTTCTTGTCATGGTTATCGCAACCCACCACACAATTGAAACAGTCACTGAATTAATTCAAGCAAAAGCACTGAGTTAGTGAATACCGAAATCTAAGTCAAGCTCATAGCAAACTAGATATGAATTTATAATCCTCTTAAAGCTAATTCAGGTCAAGAGTTCACTTGGAATAAATTATAACCTTACCAAAAAAATGCAGACAGGCAATAATATCCAATACAAGCCAGGTGTTACCACATTGAACTCTGAATCAATATAAAAGATACAAATCCTGAAGAGCCACTGATCGTACAGTGGGCATCGAAACAACGTTTCGATTTTTTATTTATTTACAGCCGATTTGTTTTATTTATTTGAAAATTTATTTATTTATATTATTTACAGATTTTTTATTTACTTACAGATGATTTTTTTATTAATTTAAAAATGTATTTATTCATATTATTTAACGGTTTTTATTTATTTACAGACGACTTTTATTTTTTTTTTATTTAGACAGACAGAATTTTTATTTATTTATTTACAAACTTATTTATTACTTTGCTACCCCAGCGTCTTGCAATTGATTGGTAAACAAAAAATACAGATGATAGTTACTTTGTATGTGTTATCGTGAATGTCCGAAATTGGTGAATGTCCAAAATATTTTTTTTTCTCCTTGGATTTAATGAGCGTTGCCAGTCAACCTTTTCAATTTTATGCAAGGTTTGATGGTGACAGGTTAGGTTTTTAACCCATTTCTGATATTTTTAAACTGATTTAATCTAACCTAACTTCAACTTTTAGCATCAAAGTGTGCACCAAGCAGAGAAAAAGGAATTTCGGACATTCACCAGTGAATGATGACATTAACTAGATCTCGGACATTCACAGTAACAAATACGTCTGTTCATTCCTCCTCCCTCTATTTCCCGATAAAAATCCTCTGCATCAAATTAGTTTTGGATTATAATGAATAATAAAGTTGAACTAAAAACTTTGTTGTTGTTTCAAGTCCTGCCAATGTGATGATTCACTTTTAAAGTAGTCAAGTGCTTAAAGTTGCAATAAAGTTTCAAAAATCCCTTGTAAACTATTACGAAAAAGTAGTCATTTGTTTTGTGACAAAAGAATTTATTTATACGTTATAACACCAAGAACTTCTAACAACGAAAAAGCAAAGATAATACGAATACAAAGCAGTGTTGGAACACCAAATACAATAGCCAACCATTGACTAAGTTGAGCCGTTCAGGAGGCAAATCAGAAAAGTCCATAAATTAAACAAGGGAGCAGTTAAAAACAAAGGATTTGATATTAGCACCGACATTCCAAGTCTTATTTTTTTCACAAATTTAAGAAAAATCAGCAGATATAAAGCTAAAAATAAACGAAATTAACCGAAAAAAGGAAATTTACTTATTGATAGTGCTTAAAATTTTTATGGACGAGAACGGTTATCAGACTTAAATAGTTAGTAATAACTTGGCAATACTGAAGATGTAATACTGTCCTAGGAAATTCATAATTTTGAAACAACCAGAAGAAAAATCTTAGAAAATCGGAATTTTTCAGCATGAATAGACCTAAGATGATTACAGGAAGGGCGAAGGGGGTTAATTTAATCTCCTTGATACCGCAGAAATCTTTTTGGACTTAATCAACTTGGCTTCTGAACCATTCGCTTAAAAGACTTCAAGGGAAGGACAATTAAAAACGGAATGAAAAATACTGTCTACTTAAGATCTTCTTCGTCGTTAAACAACTCTTTAACTCTATTAAAAAGCTTCGTTTGCCAGGGATTAAGGCGAGATATTGAATCAAAGTCTTGTAGTTTATTAACAAAGTGTTCCTTGTTTTGCTCCTCCAACGCAGAGGTAATGTCCTAAAACGAGAAAAGAAGACGGTTTTTACAAACGGTTAAGAAGAAATGGATTATTGCAAGATTATTTCTAGTTAGCCCCAAATTAGGTTTAATAGGACGTCGGCTGAATTGATTATGGCAACGCCCTGCCCCTTGGCCAAATCAAAGTTCTATCTTCTGCTGATGATCTGAATCAGTATGAAGAAAGTAGAACCTGGTGCACACTAACACCATTCAAAAGTGAAAACAGATTGTTGTGTGATTATTTGTGGTCAACCCTTGAACACGAGATTAAATTCTACAGTAAGTCAGATGAATGCATTATGATCATGTCCTGCACCAAGGCAAAATCAGAGTCCCATCTTCGGCCAATTAATCCAATAAGTATGAAAAAAGGACAGGGTGTATACTAACGGCATTCAGAGATTGTTGTGCGATTGTTTCCGGTCAACCCTAGCGCAAGGTTAAATTCTACAGTAAGTCAGATGAGTGCATATGGTCATGTCCTGCACCTTGGCTAAATCAGAAATTCATCTTCTGCTGACTACTAGAATAAGTACGAAGAAAATAATTTCTGAGACCACACCGGCTAATCATGACAAAACGAAAAAAAAAACAATAAAAAAGAGAGTAACGAGGATATGTGAGCCAGTGAAAATGTAAACTTGGTGCAAATATTTCGTTCAAGACCTCTGCTTGACCGTCCTCAGCGCACGATAATAAATAAAAACTACTAATAAAAGTCCAAGGATAATATAAGAATCAAACCTTAAAACAAACGCAAGAACTAGAATAAGACGTCCCTCTCAATTTAACGGCGTAAGGGTAACTCACCGTTTACCTTTCACCGTTACATTGAGAGGGTTGTCATATTTTAGTTCTTGTGATTGTTTTAAGGTTTGATTTTTTTATAGTATCCTTGGATTTTTATTAAGTAATTTTTATTTTTTATATCGTGCACCCTGAGGACGGTCAAGCAGAGGTCTTGACCGAAATATTTGCACTATAGTCTACGTCTTTCACTGGCTTGCATTATCCTCGTTTCTCTCTTCTTTGCTATTTTTATTTCTTATTTTGAAGTATGAAGAAAAAAAGAAGATAGTGGATAATTACTGTCAAAAGAAGAAATGAATTTTTGCACATTTTTTTTAATTAGCCTTCAGTGAGATTCAACAGTAGGCCGACTGAATGCATCTTAGTGATGTCCTGCAACTTGGTTAAATCACAATTTCCTCTTTTACTTTGATTCCTTGAATCAGTCCGAAGAAAGAAAAGAACATGGTGCATACTAACGGCATTAAAGATGAAATTGACTGTTGTCCGATTATAGGAAGTCAACCCTAAAAACCTAGATTAAATTCAACAGCATGTCGGCTTAAAGCATTATGGCGAGGTTCTACACCCTGTTCAAACCAAAGTTCCAACTTCTGCCGATTACTCAAATCAGTATGAAGAAAGAAAAGAAGATCGTACATACTAACGGCTTTCAAAAGAAGAAATACATTATTGTGAGATTATTTCGAGTCAATCTTAGATCGCTAGACTGTATTCAACAGATGTCGGCTGAATAGTCTTCTCATGATAGCTCGAATCAGTACGAAAAAACAAATGAATAGGGCGTATACACACAGTGTTCAAAAGAAATTAAAGGTTATTGTATGTTTGTTCCTAGTTAGCCCTAGATTACATTCAAAATTCATTAAACTGAATGCATTAGATTGATATCCTGCATTTTGGCCAAGTTGGAACTCCCATCCTTTTTTTAGCATTCTGGCTGAAAAAAAAATTCTTCACATGCGGCAAATAGTGGTAAAATTTTCAAAATTCAACATTAGATTTTAGACTTAAAACATCTTTTATTGTAGCAGATTGGACAAATACGCAGCTAGGCGGTAAAATTCGCGTTGGACTATAATTCCGATATATGTATGCCTCACAGCAGGGAGAGCAGGATAGGAGAGGGACCCCAAGGAAATTATACAAACCACTCTAAAGAGAAAATTAGCAATTTTGACCAAAGATTTTCTCACCCCCCTTTCTATCCATTCAAGGAGTCACCAGCTCCTACCCACCCCAAACACTCGAACGTCTAACCACCTATGCTATGTGGATTCGAAGGTAAAATATTTTTCAGCAACTTAAACTTCGTACAACATAGTCCAAACCTTATCCGAAGCGAAACATTCCCATCAACGGTACTGTTAATTTGCTGGTACAAGAGGCCCCAAGAATATGTTGCAGTAAAAGTCCTTGAAGACCAGGCTAGACATTGTATCCGGATATTTTAAGTTGAGCAAATTTCACTCATGTTCTTTTTTTTTAAGCAAAAGTTTGTTTTTGTAGTTTGGATATTTCGTATCAATATAACAATATCACACACAATCAACATTATAAAAGGGCCCAGGATATTTTGAATGTTAATCAAGGCCTAAATTTTCATTAAGAAAAAACTACACAAATGAAAATTCATTTTTCTCTGTTAAGGTATTTCTCCTTCATACGCGTGCTGGTCACTTTCTGGTCACAACAAATCCAAAAAATAGATAACAACAAGAAACACAATGGATTACATAGTCGCGATTACAATCACACTTTTACTGACAAATGATTCGACTGCAAGAAAACGATGCTCCACATAATATATATATATATATATAATATATATATATATATATATATATATATATATATATATATATATATATATATATATATATATATATATATATATATATATATATATATATATATATATATATATATATATATATATATATATATATATATATATCTATATTCAACATCTATTGCAGCAGTGAACGACAGAGAACAATAGCTTGCAAGTCTACGAGGTTATTCAATTTCCTTTCTATTATAAGTCAGTAAAGAAAAAAGAGAAAAGCAAAAAGACTTCTCTTGATGACACTGTACAACCGAATACATTTACATTCCGAATCTTCCTTTTACTTAATGTAAAGAACTATCCTTCAGAATGATGCACTTAACCTTTTAGAGGTAATAACAGTGGTTTTAAAGGTGAAGAAAGGCGGCACTTTAGTTCCAAATACACTCCTTTTGACTTCAAAATTTCCAAAGGGAATTGAACAAAGAGCAGGAAATTACCTCCCAAGGCCAGTTTAATAGAGCCCATTCAAGGTTATACAATGACCCGAAAAGGCGTAAACCTGGTTTTGATGGCAACTTACAGGCAAAGACCTTTCATTTGCATCCTCTATAAAATCCCAAATATTGGTAATCCGAATACAAAAGATTTTTATTTCACAATCTTTTATTGAAAAGACAAGAAATCCTCAAGTGGCAAAAGAATCAGCATTTGTGAATCTCAGTGTGAAAATGAGGCAAGATGTATTAATTTCAACGCAAATTTTTGCCAATATATTGACAGTAACTACCATGTATTTCCATCATACATATAAGGTACAAATGTATTATAAAATTTTTAATTTTAAACTTGGGAATATTCTATTAGGTTTGACGTGCTTTTGCTTTTAATTTTTCGACAGCTTACATTTATTAATGACAACTTCGCACGGATTTGGACTGTCCCATTTGGTTGACTATTGGTTTATATCGCTTCTTCCAAAGTGATGAGTCGGTCCCCCAAATGTCAACAGATCTGGTGGGGATTTGAAATAAGAGCTCTGAGACATGAGTTCCTTCTAAATATCAAATTTCATTAAGATCCGGTCACCCGTTCTTAAGTTAAAAATACCTCAATTTTTCTAACTTTTCCAAATTAACAACCCCCAGCTCCCCTAAAAGAGAACGTATCCGTACCAATTATGTCAATCTCGTATCTATAACTTGTGCTTATTCTTCCCATCAAGTTTCATCCCGCTATATCCACTCTAAGTGTTTTCCAAGATTTCCGGTTTCCAAGATTTTCGGTTTCCAAGATTTCTGTTTTCCCTCCCAACCCTCTATTTCCCCGGATCCGATTTGAATTAAAAATGGAGCATCTGAGACATAAGATTCTTCTATATATCAAGTTTCATTGAGATCCGATCACCCATTCGTAAGATACCTCGATTTCACGTTTTCCAAGAATTCCGGTTTCCCCCTCCAACTCCCTTCAATGTCACCGGATCTGGTCGGGATTTAAAATGATAGTTTTAAAGTACAAGATCCTTTTAGATATCAAATTACCTTAAGATATGATCACCCGTTAATAGTTACAAACACCTAATTTTTTCTAAGTTTTCCGAATTACTCCCCACCAACTCCACCAAAGAGAGCGGATTCGGTCCGGTTATGTCCGTCACCTATCTTGGATTTGTGCTTATTCTTTCTACCAAGTTTCATCCTGATCTCTCCGCTTTAAGCGTTTTCCAAGATTTCCCCCCCCCCCCTAATGACAATGGACCCGGTCGGGATAAAAAACAAGAGATCTAAGTTTCGAGGTCCTCTTAATTTGGCATTTCATTAAGATACGATCACTCTTTCGCAAGTTCAAAATATCTCATTTTTTCTAATTTTTTATAATTACCCCCCCCCCCCCCAACTCCCCAAAGAGAGCAGGTCCGTTCCGGTTATGTCAATCCCGTATCTAGGACTTGTGATAATTTTTTCCACCAAGTTTCATCCTGATCCCTCCCCCCTAAGCATTTCCCCAGAGTTTAGGTTCCGCCCCCCCCAACATCCCCTTCACCGGATAAGGTTGAAATTTAATATAAGAGTTCTGAGACATGATATCCTTCCAAACATCAAACTTCATTAAGATCCGATAACTCCTTCATAAGTTAATAATACCTCATTTTTCTAATTTTTCAGAATTAACCCACCCCCCCCCCCCCCCAAAGAGAGCGGATCCGTCCCGGTTATGTCGATCACATATCTAGGACTTATGCTTATTTTTCCCACCAAGTTTCATCCCGATCCCTCCACTCTAAGCGTTTTATAAGATTTTAGCCCCCCTCAATTCCTCCCAATGTCACCGGATCCAGTCGAAATTAAAATAAGAGCTCTGAGACACGATATCCTTCCAAACTTCAAATTTCATTAAGATCCCATCAACCGTTCGTAAGTTAAAAATACTTCATTTTTTCTATTTTTCCGAATTAACCGGCCCCCACTCCCCCCTCCAGATAGTCAAATCAGGAAAACGACTATCTCTAATTTAATCTGGTCTGGTCCCTGATACGCCTGCCAAGTTTCATCGTCTTAGCTTGCCTGGAAGTGCCTGAAGTAGCGAAACCGGGACAGACAGACAGACAGACAGACAGAATTTGCGATCGCTACATGTCACTTGGTTAATACCAAGTGCCATAAAAAACTGATGTGTAACGTTTTTTAATTGCCGTTTTTTACCGTTTCTGTTTTAGCCAAAAACAGAAACGGTGCTGACCCTTATTATGTTTCCCTTAGCCAAGGAACATACGATTATGAGTTTCCAACTAATCCAGTACAACTTTTTGGTTCTATTTCACAACTTCTTAACACCCTCCTCTATCCTGATAAGCATGTATGGTATCTTCACATTCTTTACCCAGTTAACAATCCTTTAAAGTTTCAAGCTAACCGCGAAACAAAAATGACCCTTTTATGGATTCCATTTTCGTAGTGGAAGGGGAGGCTACCTTCTGACTTAGACTTGACTGGTATATTAGGATCAACTTGGCCCAGGGAATTACGGCTTAAGTTTTAATCTGTCTAAAGCAAGAGTCGGCTAGCCATTTTTCGAGGGAACCATCAAAACTTAATTATAATTAAAAAAAAAAAATCTTGCGCATTGGAGTCTTCTCGGCCCAAGAACTTAAGAATACAAGTTTTGAGCAGATCCGAAAGGAAATTTTTTGGCCCTTTTCCGCTCCCATTTTTTGGAGACCATGCCCACAATTTTTCACACCAAGCTCATATTGGCCTTGGAATATCCGGCTGCAAGTTTCAAAATAGTTAAAGATTACAAGGGTTTTGGCGCATTATTGATCCCCCTAATGACTTCCATTTTCAAACGAAAATGTGTATTCCCCTTAGCCCAGGCAATGACATTTGAAAGTTTTAAGCAATTGGGAAAAAGATTTGGTCCTATTTTTTGACAAAATTTTGAAGGAGGGCTCACACCCCTAAAATAAAATTCTTTTTGTACATTAGTATCTACAGGGATTTGCAGTGTTACGTTTCGGCTTGTTCCGAAAAAAGCTTATTGGCTCTTTTTCAGCCCTTATTCGGGGCCCATGCCAAAACTAAAATAAAAGTTGACCCTTTTTGAGCGTTCATTTTTGGAAAATCAAAAATGATCCTTGAGGTCCCTGTGGTCTATGGGCTGAAGGCTATAATTGCAAAGCCAGTACCTTAAAACCACGGTCTCCAAAGATTTTCTTTCGGCTGTTTCAAAATTGGCTCTTTTTGAGGGGATCTATGCTACAAAACTAAAGTCATTTCTGCAAATTAGCCCCCCCCCCTTGCGAATAGACACAGGTTTAAGCTGTGTCCGTCCAAATAAAAGATTATTGGCACTTCGCGAGGCACCATTTATGGAGAACCAACTTTCTTTTCTTTTTTTTGTATTCGATTCCCTTTAGCCCTGAGATTTCCGGAAGTAAGTTTTGAGCCGATTGAATAGAAGACTGTTTTGGTTCTTTTTGGAGGCAACCTCTTGGAGCTTCTGCCCAAATAATTTTGTTTTTTGTACATTAGGTTCCTTTTGGCCAAGAAGTTCTGGCTTTTAGTTTCAAACTGACAAGGGATAAAGTTTGCAGAAAAGAGCAGGAAAGGGGATGGTTGCCCTTCAAATTTTTTGGCCCTTTAAATAGGATCTAGAGCTTTCAATTTTCAATCCAATGTGCCCCCTTTAAAGTTTCTATGACCACCCTTCTATACAAAGTGATCAGGAAAAAAGGAATAGCAATATATGGGAGGCTCGTGGCTCTTTGCTACAGGCAAAGCTAGAGTGTTACCACTGATACAGCCACTGCTTCTAAACTTCCCAAGTATTTGCAACGACATCCTCTTTTCTTATCTTTTTTATCTGGTTCTAATCCAATTCTTTAACCCTTCTCAATTCCTATTTTGCTAGAAATCTCTCTTTTTTCTAATTCACTGGTGTGGTCTACCGGAAAGAGCTTCATTTCTAGGGACAATGTATCCCTGTAAATATTCCAACTCTAGTTATAAGACTGGCAACTAAATTAAACTCACGAGCATATTTTTGCAGGAAAAGCATTTAATGTTATATAAAAATGAAGGGAAATCCCAATAAGACAAATGAAAAGCTCCCCAAAATCTTCTTTAAGGAAGAGATGAGCATTTATTTTTTTTTATTGATTTTGGGACAGAATTTAATTTTCCTGACAACATTGTTCTCATCCTTGGAAATAGGTAGATATTGTTTTTCTTTTCTTTTCATCCAGTTTACACAGCTACAAAGCGGTACGTGAAGCATGATCACCCATTTTATGGTAGACAATTTTGGCTCTAAAATTAGAAATTACTGACGAACACTAAATCACGTGAAAGGCGATGAAAAATATAGTATAAATTGTGCAGGATTTCTCCCTGAGATTAGGAATTTATTTTTCACACGATTTTTTTGTCTTTTTTTTTTGTCTTAAAACTTTAAGGTTGTCAGTCATTTTAGAAATTAAACCTTTTGGATATCCCCAAGGGCAACCATCTTTAGCAGAAAAATTGTGGTTTCTTTACCTACTTCTTTAGGACGAAGAAATAAAAGTGTATTTTTTTTTTTAGCAGTGACGCGCCCCAAGTATTTTCATGAATAGGTAAAACACAGATGGTAGCACGTGTTTCCTTAACCCTAACTTTGTGCATTGCAAGTGGAGTTTATATATATATATATATATATATATATATATATATATATATATATATATATATATATATATATATATATATATATATATATATATATATATATATATATATATATATATATATTATTATTACCCGTCAAAAACGGAAAAGACGGAGTATATAAAAGAAAAAGGAAGAAAAGCACGAAAATTTAAATACACTTCCAATACAAATATTATAAAATAACACTAGTCCCGGGTGGTTGGCACTTAAAACATTGTTACTGAATTTGGAGATTCTTCTCTCTATGACCATGGAAGGGTTGGTGACCTTATATTTCCTGGAGATGTCGCCATTTCTGTGCCACAAAGGGAGACGCAGGAGAAACTTAGCATATCTGTAAAATGCGCTGCAAATGGCTTTCTTTTCGGTAGCTGTGAATATTTTCCAGAAGGGAACCAGAGCAAGCAGATGGGGGGTAGTAGAAGCATTGTATAGCCGGGCAAGGAGAGGACGGTTGAAACGATACTTATTGGCAACAAGTAATCCGTAAGACGCTCGTAGACGGGAACAGAGGTGGTTTGTCAGTGCTGAGCGTGTGTCCTTCAATGTGGAAGAAATAGGAAGGCCAAGATACGTAAGGGACTCACAAGGCTTAATCAGAGTGTCGCCAATTTTAACGGAGAGGTTAATTGAAAGCTCATTTTTTGAACCATTGAAGAAAAGAAGTTCTGTTTTAGATTCGTTGAAGGAAAGTCCGATCTGCTTGTATGCCGCTGCAAGTGAGTCGTAATTTTATTGAAATAAAGATATCGAACGAGAAACATAAAGAATGTCATCAGCAAAGTTCAGCAGCGAAAGATTAATCCCACGGAAAAAGCACGACGGCTTTATTACTTGCTGTGCTTCGATAATAGCGTTATTAAACAGTGATGGAGAAGTTTTGCCACCTTGACGTACGCCTTTCTTGACACTCAGCATTTCTTTAGAAGGAAAAGTGCCGGACGGAGAGGGGATCAGGATAACAGCCGAGAGCTTGTTGTAATACTGTAAACAGGGGAAAGGATGCAAGAGGAGACACCTCGCTGAAGGGCTTTGATGCCATGGCCATGGATGCCAGAATCGAAGGCTCTACTAACATCAAGTGCTACAAAGACGAGAAGATCACCATTTTTATCTGCATCAATAAGAAGATTTGCAAGAATGCTGTGAACGTGTTCCCGTCCTGAGTGCTTTCTGAACCCGAACTGGTCGTCCGAAGTAGTGCATCGAAGTACAATTTCATCAAAAATAAGGGATTCAAATAGCTTATAAAAAGTAGTTGAAACAGTGATCGGACGATATGAAGCGCACTGGTCAGCTGGTTTACCTTTTTTGAGAATAGGATGGACCAATCCAACACCAAAGCTGTCTGGAACGATGCCAGTAACGAAGATAATTTGAAATAGCAGAGAAAGGTGCTCTAGGAGAAGATTGCTGGCAAAGCTTAAATGGGTACCAGATATACCATCGATGCCCTTAGATTTCTTTTTTTTAACTTATCAATTTCGGAACGCATCAAGGACGGAGTGACCAGGACACCAATATCCTTAACTGCAAATTGAAGCTCCATATCGAGGGCCTGGCAAAAGGTGTTATCTAGGTAGGAATTAGGGGCTGAAAATTGGTCTCTGAAGCAGTCGCACCAGTCTTTTTCTGGCATGCAGGGCGGACCATTGGAAGATTTGTTCTTAGCTCGAAGAGGCCATAAAGCAAGAGGCCAATTATCGGCAATCTCGCTGGTACGGGCAATTTCGTTAGCCTTATGCTGTGCGATGGCTTTGGAAAATTTACGTTTCGTGTAAATACGAACAGCGTTGACTACTCCGGAGCGCGGCTTCCCACAATCTGCCCATAAATGTAGCCAGAATTTTGCTGAATCACATGCCGTTACAGTTACGCACTTCCGTGCCGTGGCGAATTTTGCAGACCGGAACTGCAGTTTTCTCAGCTGTACGGATAGCATGCGTTATCTCAGAACAGTAGATGTTTAATAGGAGTCCAATGTCATGTTCGGACAACAGAGAATATATATATATATATATATATATATATATATATATATATATATATATATATATATATATATATATATATACTCAAAGATAGATAGATATATATTCTATTTATATCTTCTATCCAAACACCAGTTTGCGTTTACTTTGTCAGATTGGTCACCCAATTTATTTTCATCTTTCCTCCCTTGTTTAATACTGTCCCTAGTTAGGAGGCTTCATTCTTTAGTTGTTCTTGTGATGCGATATTAAAAATATCCGCCTTCGCCTCTTTGTAGGACCATGTATTATTCACATCATAAATAAAAACTTGCTTACACGTGTCAGAATATCGTCTAGTTAGCACAATAAACGCATTCCACCTTTGATTACGCCTGTTTCATTATTTTCACATTTTAGAAATTGTTGTCTTGTAATATCAATCCTATTTTCCTATTCAGTCTCAAGCGAGAATTCTTAGAAATTACAAATTAATGGGAAGTTGAATCGTCAGAAAGCGGAAAAGGAGTGTTCCTACAAACCTGTTGTTTGTTATATAAGGATATTTACTGCATTATTGTATTTTAAACAAACGAAAGGATATTACAGTCTTAAAGAGAGGAAGATGAAATTCCTTTTGAAATGACTTCTCTAAAAGTGATAAACGTCATATGTTACAATTTTATTAGAAAAGGTATGATGAAGTAAAAAAAAAAAAAAAAAAAAAAAAAAAAAAACAGACTAATCTACACATCATTAAAGGTGTTATTAGGAAAAATTCTCCAATTTCTAAAGGCATTTTGGCATAGTTATACAGAAAAAACGCAGGAGTCTTGACCAAAGTTATTTATTTCGAAAGATGTCAATCACGCAAAATAAAGACCAAATGGCTACAGCCATCACGAGAATTTTTTCTCCTGAATTGTTGCAGCTCTGAAGTTACCACTGAATTAGTACACCCCAAATTTATCATGTTTTGACAAGTTTGACAAGAAAAACTGAAATAAAACTGATGCGATTTTTAGAAAATTAGAAAGATAAAATTTAAAGCTATGTAATTTTTCGTTTTGTATAATTTAGCGTTATATATCAGAGTTACAATTAAACTGCAAATAAAAATCACAACGGCAATAGCAGTTGGGTGGCAGGGGGGAGGGGGTAAGCACCAGATGTGTTACTGCACGGACTTTAACACTGAATTATCATAGCACAAAATTTCTCGGTTTTAATCTGAGTTTGACGGTAAAATACAGAAACCAAAACGTAGCGAATTTAAGAAACTAATGCGAAATAAATGCAAGGCAGTTAAGAGCGTTTTTGGCATAATTCGACTAATTGCATTATAAACTAATTATTATAGCCGTCATGGATTTTTCTCCCCTGATTTGTACGGTATAAAACTCAAAACCCAGCTCTCATACCACCAGATTAATCACATTTTAAGCAATATTTTGTAACGACAATTTTTACCGTTTATGATAATCTAATAAAAAAAAAGCAATAAAAAGCTTGTCATAGGATAATTTAAGACAATGTATAACAAAAAAGCTATTTTTTGCAACTGAAAGTAGGGATCAACGTAAAACCTTTAAACGGACAGAAATTATTACGTATATGAGGCGGGTTGTCCCCTCCTCAATACCTCACTCTTCACGCTAAAGTTTCTTTTTTAAATTTTAAAAAAGCTTCTTATTGTTTTAATTACCCAACCCTTATGTTTCGGGAGTCGTTCTGAAAGAATTGGGACAAAAAGCAAAACGTTAATTATGACGCTAAAGTCAAACATTAGATGAAATTTCGCTCCTTACTTTCAGTTGAAAAAGTTTGTTTCCTTATTTAATTCTGATAGTGGTTTTAATAATACCGGAAAATTCGGCTCCCCCTCCACGAAAAGATAATTGAATCCCGGTGAAATTTCCCCAGGACAATCACTATCGACATCTCCACATTTGAGATTTAGTCAGCAAACAGAAAGTAAGACAAATAAAAAGAATTTCGTACAGGAATTCTGGTATATTCCTCCAGTGTAAAATTTCCCCGGAAAAGTTTACTCCCCTCGGAAACTTCCCTTTCCATGGGAAATTCTACCCGTGAAAAATCTCCCTTTAAAAAAAATTCACCGTCTCCCTCAACCAAAAAATTTATGCATACTTCTCAATAAATAATAGTATACGTAAACAATGAGGAAATTTCATAGCTTTAAGACCCTTCACCAGAGGCTGTGGGGGACATGTTATCTCCAAAGGCACAATTAATGAGCCTTTCAACTATGCTGAACAATATGGCTATCTCAAAATTTTGATCGAACAGCTTTGGCGAAAAAAGGGACGTGGGAAGGGGGTAGCTGTTCTCCAATCTTTTTGGTCACTTAAAAAGGACACTAGAACTTTTAGTTTCCGTTGGAATAAGCTCTCTTCCGATATTCTCGGACTAGTGGCTCAATGAAAAGAAAGAAAGGAAGAAAGAAAAAAACACAAATAAACACGCATCCATGATCTTTGTTTTGGCAAAAAAAAGGCAAAGCTTCACATTGTTGAAGATGGGAGTCTGAAACCTCTACAGTATGGTTTTCTGATATATTGAATCTGATTATGTGATTTTCACTAAACGTCCTTGACTTTTAAAGGGGGAGGGTACCCTTTTTTCGAAAATCAGGCAATTTTTCACATGCGACTTATATATTAGTGAAAAAGCTTTAAGTTTGATAGAGAGAAGGGGCTTGTAAAAGCAATATCTGAGTGATAGATCATATGAAAACAAAAGAAATGTAAGAAAGAGGAGAAATATTAAAACATGAACTAAGAAGGTGTCAAATGGAGGACATGGATAAAATTGCCGAGGATCTGGAAGATGCAGCGAGACGGCATATTAGTAAAATATTTTAGTGGAATGTTAATAAATTGAGGAGTAGTCAGTCCGGACTTGTCCCAGTTAAAGATAGGAATGGGGCAGCAATTAGTGATAAGGAAAGAGTTGAAAAGAGATGAGTATAAAAAATCTTGAGAATGTGCTAAACCGAGAAAGAGCTGCAAAAGATATAGATGAAAATGAAAAAGTTTGTGATGCCTTGGATGTGAAGGGAGACTTGTTTTGTGAGGAAGAATTGGCGATAGTACTAAAAGGATTAAAAAATAATAAAGCTCCAGGCGCTGATAGTGTGGTAAATAAGTTTCTTAAATATGGTGGCCTTGAGGTTAGAAATATATTACTGAAGCTTATGAATATGATTATTGAAAAAGGGGAAGTACCTAAAATTTTTTAGGAAAACCTTAATTAACACACTTTATAAGAAATATGACGAGAGCGAGTGTGATAATTATTGAGGCATCAGTCTGGTCTCTGTAGGTAGCAAATTACTTAGTGAGAGATGCTGTAGATAAAGTTTTAAGAGAAGGACAGTGCGGTTTTAGAAAAGGTAGAGGATGTATCTACCAAATTTTCACTCTTAGGTTAATAATTGAGAAGTCCCTTCGTTGTCAAACACCTTTGGTCCTCAGTTTTATAGATTATGAGCAAGCGTTCGATTCTGTTCATAGAAGAGCTTTAGCAAAGGTCTTATCCTTATATGGTATACCAGACAAATACATTAAAGTAATTAGTGCTATATAAGAGAATAACACTGCTGCGGTTAAAGTAGGAAATGAGGCTAGCGACTGGTTTAGTATTAAATCAGGAGTTAAGCAGGGTAGTTTTCAATCCCTCTTTATAGGGGTCATTTTGATGGAATTTGACTTAAGGAGCACAGGAAAGGCAATAGGAGACCACAAACAAATGAAGAGGAAAATTTCTTCTGGACTTGATTATGATGAAGATTTAAGCATCCTAGATGAAAGTGTGAGCAAAATGAATGAACTTTCAGAGGTTCTGCGAGTTCAGGGTGCTAGAATAGGTTTGAAAATTAATGTTAAGAAGACTAAGTCACTTAGGCTAGGAATAAGTAAAGATGAAAAGGTGACGCTGGTTAACGAAAAGATCGATCAGGTGGACAGCTTCACTTACCTTGGTAGTATTAATAGTGAAGACGGTGGGAGCAGTGAAAATGTTAAAAGTAGAATAGCCAAGGATCAGGGTGATTTTTCACGGTTAAAAAATGTTTGGAAGAATAGGAAGATAAGTCTGGAAACCAAGATTAGAGTGTTAGAAGCTACAGTGATGATAGTGGTCAAACATGGCTCTGAAGCATGGGCGCTCCGAAAAACCGATGAAGATTTGTTAGATGTTTTCCAGAGAAATTGCCTACGGATTGTTCTGGGTACCCGGCTGACTGATCGCATTTCAAACAGTAGGCTGTACGAAGAATGTGGTTCAATCCCACTTTCTAGGGCTATTTAAAGAAAGGTTTAGATGGCTAGGGCAAGTTGTGTGGATGAAGGATGACAGATTGCCGAAGATTGTCCTTTTTGTCCAACAGTCTAGGGCTAAACAGAAAGCAGGTCGTCCTCATTTGGGGAAGAAGGACGTCATTAAGAAAGATTTGAAGGAAATGGGAACTTCCTGGGAGGGAGTTAAAAGGGAGAATTTAAATAGATTGGGATAAAGGAGGAGCGTACATAGCTGTGTTGGCCTCAGGTGGCTTGGTACTGCGTTGAGTTGTTAGAAGTTAGTAGTTTTATGGATTACATCCGGGGAAGTTAACGTAAAGCGGATAAGTCATATAAAAGTAGCTAGAAAGCACTTCCTGTGTCCTTACTCGGAATGTATAGACATCGGTTGTATTCTTAGCAGAAATTGTATAATGGAATAATACTTGAAGGTATAAGCATGGATTGCCTGTTGATGAGTTATTTGATTTCTGATCAGGGGACAGAACATTAGCATTCTGGTAAGTATAGTTTTTAATTCAATCAACGAAGCTTAGTTTGTATTTTATGTAGTAAAGCTGTGATAGATATCAGACAGCATCCAGGATTTCTTTTTTTGGAAGGGGAAGGGAGCACAAAAATCGTTAAAAAACACATCAGAATTTGTATATATGCCTTTTGTTACGTTTTACGAGTTGGAAGAACATTGGAGGGGGGGAGGTCAAACCCCTTAGCCTCCTGGATACGGCCTTGAAGAGGTACTGCTTAATAACAAAAAAGTCGATTTTATCCAGAGATTTAGATACGAAGCAAGTTAAAGAATGAGAGCATTTTAAAATACATCTTTTCCACGTTCTTCTTTTCTTAATTTCAATTTACGTAAATAAACAAATGATTACCTTGATAAGCTTGTATTCACGGGAATCTTGGAATGCTGGGTACTGTTGTTCATACCTCTGGATCGCTAAGTTAGCCTCGAGTGCTGCTTCAGAAGGCTCAGAGCTATTACAAAGACGGCAAATAGCAGCTCGGAAAAAGTAATCCTTTGCCGAATACTGGGAAAGCTTGTCATCAAGGGCCTTGGTGGCAACCTATCAGAAAATTCTATGAAATTGTATTCAGCATTATAGCTAGTGTAAAGTCTACGAGAAAAAACAACAAAGAAAGTTACCGATAAAATAACTTTAGTAAGTTACCCCTCAATTGACATCTTTAATTACATTTTACTCAAGGAGTAAATTCATCCCCTCTCGGTTAGCATTTAAAATATTATTATTCTTAGACCCTTTAAATAAATTATATGGTACTTTGTATAAGTTTAACAGAAATAAGAAAAATCGAATAGTACTATAAGGCAAATTACGTTGAGATTTTTCAGACAAAAGAATAATGTCACTTCGATTTTAATGAAAAAAAAAAATAACACTTGAGACAGTGAAGCTAAGGATTTTAGGGGCCCCCTTTTTTTTAAAGATGTGGCCATTTAAATACTTTCTCTAGCTTAAGGATCCCTTTGGGACTTATTACGCTGATTAGACCTTCGTCTAAACTCACTTGGTTTATAGAAACATGAGGTCCCGTGTGATGTGTAAAAGATTTCCGATATTTTACAGGAGAAGCATAAAGTTTTAAAATCGACTCGTTATTAGGAAACTGTACCGAACGCCTCTTTGAAAATTAAAAACTTAATGGTTATTAATCAAAATCGTAATATTTTCAGGTTAATGATATCCACAGTAGCTACCGAGCTACAACATACTAAGAAGTATTTTTTAGACATAATATAGATACCATTCTTGCCTGATAAATTTGTCTCCCTGGGCGCTCCCAAATTAGTGGGCCTTAGACCGAAAGTGAAATTTTAAGTTCGGCTCTATTTGAAAAGAACTATAAAAAATTATGCCCAAAAAGATTCTCGAGTTTAAGGATCCCTTTGGGGCTTATTACGCTGATTAGACCTTAGTCTAAATTCACTTGGTTTATAGAAACATGAGGGATTTTTGGATTGATGGATTTTTTGAAAACAAGTTACATGAGTTGTTTTGACGTCTTACCATTGTCTTACCATGATGTCTCACCATCCCTATTCGGAAAAATCGTTACATTTAGCAACCCAGATTGACTTCCAGTGACACTCAGTTACGCTTCTAACAAACGGAGCGGAAGAATGAATTTTCAGGGATTTCAATCAGTAAACAAGAGCAGGATTTATTCATTTCATAGGAATGATTTTCATTTTTTTTAAAATCAGAAAATTTAAGAATTTCTGCGTATTATTTGCCCCCCATTCAGCGAGCACTAACTGAATTACTTCTGTTTTGAATGTTCATTATCACTCTCCGAAGTAGCGTCATGCACGTATAGCATGGTATTGTTTAACGTGAGACTTAGTTGACGTCGAAAAAGTCATTCATACGTCAATATTAGGAAATATTATTTTTCACTTGCCTTTTTTTTAACCACATTTTTAATTATTGATTAATAGGGGCCGTGATTCATCCTTAACTAGGTTGCAGTTGCCGCTAAAACCATTGTACCACAGTTCTACATTATTCAATGAATTTCAAGGACAGACAAAAATGTTATCTACAGCTTAAAAATAAAATCACAAGTAGTATCTCATCTCATAGCGTAGGTGAAAATTTAAAATTAATAATACTAATAGAATTTCCAGCGTGGCATAATTTTTTCAGTTATGACTTGTTTTCTGTTTTTCTTTTCTCTTTCTCTTTTCTGTTTGTTGGGTTTGTTGGTTAGTTTTTCTCTTTTTTGTTTGAATTTCGTTTTGTTTTGTTTTTTCGCGGGCGTTACTCGACGTATTATACTATTGCATAGTGTAAGTGAGATAATAATAATTATTCCTGAAGTTTTTGTCGTTTGTTCAAATGTTTATAGAATAAAATATTTTATTTTTTTAACGTTTTCTAAGAAATGATCTACTGTAAATCTAAACGAGAATTATTTTCTTTTTTTCCTAAAACCAATCTATTCTTCTCTTTTTACCTATCAACCCCTGTCAAATCCACCCATGTCTATATAACGTAATTGTAACAATCTCAAACAGAAAAAAAAAGGAACTGAAACCTAACAACAATGCTCCCAGGAAAACCTTGTCAAATCGAAAATTCAGTTTCTCTGTTCCAATCAAGAATCAATCAAAGGCGTGGAGACGTTCGTACATCCGTGAGCAAATATATATCAACAGAAAAAGAATAAGATGAAACACTTTTTGTTATTTACACTTTATTTGTCAAAGCTATAACAAGAATGCCAATTCTAATATAAAAAGAAATGGAACAACCGGTATGTGATTTAAAATCAGAGAGACAAATAGTCAATTTATTGACGACGGGGTGTATTTGTTGAAAATTTACGGCGACAATGTTGCAACATCCTTTTTTAATGCTTGGGAACTTTTTTGGCAAGATTTAAGATCAATTCTTCTGAATTTCTTTTGTTAAAAGAAACTTACGTAGTTATTTATCTTGAAACTAACAGAAAAAGATTATTCATGCCAGTAAAGAACTATAAACAATCCTAAGAAAAATAGAACTTTCTCTTTAAACCCACTGCAAGACTTGACGTACAGTTACGGAATAAAAAGTCAATCAACTGAATACAACAACGTCCATCAACTCATCATAAAATGCTTGAGTTTTTTCCCCAGAAAAAAAAAACAACTAAATTTCTCATTTTAGCCAAGCAATATGGCGTTAAAAGCATGTCAGATAAACTACATTTAATACAGGACTGATTATTTTTCTCTTAGGAAGAAAATTAAATATGTTATTAATGTTGAAAAGAGGGTATATATCAAGCCAGCCACAGTGCATATGACAGCATTTCAAGATTCGTCTACGAACAGCCCAAGATTTGAGCAGAAATCCTAATATACCGAATTAATAGTAATGTATACACTTAACACACTTTTTGATCGTAATGTTTAATACATGTATATTCCCAAGATCCCAAATCCAAAACAGAAAAACCAAGACCTTGGAAAAATTTAAAGAGTGGCAACTCTGGTCTATATTCATGCCCGATGTGTGTACATGTATGAACGCATATTTTCTTTGATGGGTAATCTTAAAAAAATTAAGTATTTCTGAACTTTTTCAGCATGAGTTTAAAAATAAAGAGCTGATAAGAGTAGGTGGGAGTGAACTTGATGACACTATCAGACGGGTGGAGATGTTCCTTAGCTAATAAACATAAATTACAAATCAGTAAAAAAATTTTCGCTCTTTACTTTCATCAACAAATTTGTTTAAAAAATAAAAAATTAATTTCAAGCCCAGATCGAATTTAAACCAGAACCATCACAAAGCTTCCGACTGGGACTATTCAGAAACATGAGAAATCTATATAGTTATTTTTTTTATTGTATGTTGCTATAGAGTTTAGTTGGAAGCGTTGAGTTGAGCAAAAAACCTAGGGCTATAAAAAGCGTTTCGTGATATATTTTACTTTTCCACCCTAATTTTAGAAACTACCTGAACTAATGAAACAGAAGAAAAAAGACTCAAAAGAAAAACACTGCAAGATTTTTAAGCCAGAATATCAGAAGCAACATTAGCCGTAAGCCTTCCGTCCATTATACACTTGTTACTGTTTATTTGAAGGACCACTTCGTATAGAAGAGTTGGCATAGGAGGGGGCTTAATCGACAGAAAATTGTAAGCAGTAGTACAATTTTCAAGAGTCAAACGTGATTGGAGGGTAATCAGTCCCATTACCCTATCCTGCTACCCCCCCCCACCACCTCAACTTTCAAAGATATCTGATCAAAACTTTGGGGACGAGATATTGAGATGAATCAAAAGACACTATGTGCATCCAAGTTGTAAAAAAGGCGTTTCTTCAATTTCTCAGGAAGGGCTAAGGGTATTAAGTTGGAAATTTCAGGGAACGTTGAGAGGGATGTTGACACAAATTGAAAGACTATGCGCAATCAAGGTTGTAAAAATGAGGTACCTATAATACCTAGGGAATGGCAATGGGTATTAACTTCAACATTTCGAGGAATATTGAACTGCATCAAAGACACTATTTGCATCCAGATTGTCAGAGGGCTCAGCTGCAATATTCCAGGAACAGCTAAGGGTTTTAAATTTAAACTTTCAGGAAATGTTAAAGAAAATTTTGAACTAGATCAAAAGGCCCTATGTGCATACAGGTTTTCAAACTAGTGCACCTGCAATATCTCAGGGACGGCCAAGTACCTTAAGTTGAAATATTCAGAGAATATTTGGGAGGGAGTGTTTGACTAATTCAAAGAAAACTAGGTGCATCTAGGTTGTCAAAACGGCGTATCTGCATCTCAGGAGTGGCATTTATGTCCTAATGGCAATTGGGATTTATTCAGGTTTAAGTTTTGAGATTAAACAATTAATTAAACAAAATAACAAACATTCCACACAATTTGAAGAGGAAAAAAAAAAAAGTTGCTTAAAAAGAGCTAAGATCAATCTAAACAACATTTTTGGTAAAAGGAGTTTCTTAAAGAAAAGGAAAGAGTCATATTAAAACCTAAAACGAGCAAAAATAAAGTCCTCTAATAATTTAAAAACTAAAACGAACGGAAATTGCAATCAAAGAATAAATGAAACCCAAAACGAACAGAAATTAAAATAAATAATCCCATCAAGCATAAGGATAACGATACTCTTAGATGAGTAATAACATACAGTCCTTCGGTTTAAAACTTTAGAATCCTAAAACCTAATCCAAAGTTTTAGGATTCACTTACTGGATGAGTAAGTGAGACCTGAAATGAACAGAAATTAAAAAGGATGATCTAGTGAAAATAAAACTGAACCAAAAATTCCATAAAGAGGCGTAGGACTACTGCCACTTAGACCTTATTAAAACCATAGCGCCATTTGCACTTTGGAGAAGATTATATGCATTTAGGGCAGCATTTTTATTGTCATAACATCAATAACGAAACAACTTAAAAATGGAGTGCAAAAAGACGTGTACGACTACTGCCTCTTAGACCTTAATAAGACCATAGCGTCATTTGCACTTAGCAGAAAATTATATGCATTTCGAGCAGCATTTTTATTGTCATAACATCAAGAACGAAACAACACAAAAATGAAGAGCGCAAAGAGGTGTAGGACTTCTGCCCCTTAGGCCTTATTAAAACCGTAGCGTCATTTCCACTTTGCAGATTATTATATGCATTTCGAGCAGCATTTTTATTATCTTAACATCAACAACGAAACAACACAAACATGAGGTGTACAAAGAGATGTATGACTACTACCCCTTAGACCTTATTAAAACCATAGCGTCATTTGCACTTTGCAGAAAATTATATGCATTTCAAGGAGCATTTTAATTGTCATAACATCAACAACGAAACAACACAAAAATAAGGTGTGCAAAGAAGTATAGGACTACTGCCCCTTAGACCTAATTAAAACAATAGCGTCATTTGCACTTGGCAGAAAATTATATGCATTTCGAGCAGCATTTTTATTGTTATAACATCAACAACAAAAATAACACAAAAATGATGTGTGCAAAGAGGTACTACCCCTTAGACATTATTAAAACCACAGCGTCATTTGCCAAACAGTAACATATGGCCACCAGTTCTGCTACCGATTTATTTGCTAATTTCGTAACTTTTTGAAAAGAAAAATTAAAAAAAAAGGCTAGCATCGGCTGCTAACTTGGTTCTAAACTTCTTTCACCAAAGACGGTTCTAAGCTACTACTGTTTAAAATTTTTTTTGTCACAATAAACCATTGAATAAAAAAAAACAAGTTTTTAAATGAAAGTAAGGAGAAACATCAAAACTAAAAACGAACAGAAATTACTCCTTAAATGAAAGGGACTTTTCCTCCTAAACGCATCGTTCTTTACGCTAAAGTTTGACTCTTTCTCTTAATTCTACTTTTTAAAACAGTAAGAAACTTTAGCGTGAAGAGTGTGGCGGTTAGGAGGAAAAGCCCCTTTCATATACGGAGTAATTTCTGTTCGTTTTAAGTTTTAATGTTGCTCCTTACTTTCATTTAAAAAAACTTGTTTTTTTTTTAATTTCTGGACGTTTTTTGAATTATTACATGTTCTGATCTTGGCTCTCCGCACATAAATAATAAAAACAAAATTTGCATATTAATTAATTGCAATTAATCGGAAGATTTTGAGAAAAAGAAGCGAGGGAGGAAGCCTAGTTGCCCTCCAATTTTTGATTACTTAAAAAGGTAACTAGAACTTTTAATTTTTTACGAGCGTTTTCATTGGTAAAAAATATACGTAACTTACGAATTAACTTACGTAACGAACTTCTATGTTTTTATTGCGTATATGAAGGGGTTTGCCCCTCGTCGATACTTCGCTCTTTAAATTAAAGCTTAAATTTTGTCCGAATTCCTTAAGAATGACCTCTGAATCATAAAGGCTGTAGAATAAACAGTTGAAATTACTAAAAATACTTTAGCGTAAAGAGTGAGGTATTATGAGGAGGTAAACCCCTCATATGCGTAATAATTTTTGTTCGTTTTAAGTTTTAATCCTGCTCCTTACTTTCAGTATAAAAAACTTTTCATATTTATTTTTTCATTGTTTTTTCAAATAATGCTAGAAATTTCTGCGCCCCCTTCATTGAAATAACTATTCCTGCGTTTATAGTTATAGTAGTATATGCCCTTGTTGAACCAACTGACGGAGATACTAGTGACTCAGATGAATTTTCGCTTACAGTTACAGGAGCAAATAGATAGGGTACCAGGTAGAAATACGGTGTATTTATTAGGACATTTTAATGCACAGGTTGGACAAATGGTATCCTACCTTAGGGAAAATTGGTATAAGAAAAGAAAACAGTAATGGCTACAGACTTTTGTAATTTTGTAGGTATAACAGTCTAGTTATAACCAATGCGGTATTTGGTCATAAAATGGCCCATAAGTTGACATGGTATTCACGTGATGGTAAGACAGCAAACCTTATTGATTACTTTATTGTAAACTGAAGACTAGCAGGATCAGTACAAGATACTACGGTACATAGGAGTACTATTATTGATGTTAAAAGTAAAGATCACCATCTAGTAGTGTCTAAGGTTAATTTAAGCTGAAATTTCGGAAGGGTAACTACCTCCCGGAAAGTTATGATGTTGGTACACTCCAGGATGAAAATTTGAGAGAAACCTTCCTGGGACAGCTGAATACTCAACTTGAGAGTTTAAAATTAGTTTAAAAACTAAGGAGATATGAAGTGGAGGCCATGGATAAAATTGTTGAGGATCTGGATGATGCAGCTAGACGGCGTAATAATAAAATATTATACTGGCATGGAAGATTTGGATGTGAAGGATGATGTGATACCTTGGATGTGAAGGAAGATTTGTTTTGTGAGGAAGAACTAGCGACAGAAATAAAAGGATTAAAAAATAATAAGACACCAGGTGTTGATAGTGTGATAAATGAGTTTCTTAAATATGGTGGCTCTGAGGTTAGAAATAAGCTACTGAAGATTATGAATATGATTTTTGAAAAAGGGGAAGTACTTAATGATTTTAGGGAAACTTTAGTTAAACCACTGTATAAGAAAGGTGACAAAAGTGAGTGTCGTAATTATCGAGGCATTAGTCTGGTCACTGTAGGTAGCAAATTACTTAGTAATATGATATTTTTTAGACTGAGAGATGCTGTAGACAAAGTTTTTGACAAAGTTTTGCGGTTTTAGAAAAGAAAGAGGATGTGTCCTCCAAATTTTCACTCTTGGGTTAATAATTGAGAAGTCCCTTCGTTGTCAAACACCTTAGGTCCTCAGTTTTATCAATTATGAGCAAGCGTTTGACTCTGCTGATAGAAGAGCTTAAGCAAAGGTCTTTTTCTTATATGGTATACCAGACAAATCCATTGAAGTGATTTGTGCTATGTACGAGAATTAAATAAAAAAAAAAACAGTTTTTTTTAACTGAAAGTAAGGAGCGACATAAAAACTTAAAACGAACAGAAATTACTTCGTATATGAACGGGGCTGCTCCCTCTTCAACGCCCCAGTCTTTACGCTAAAATTTGACTCTTTCTCTTAACTCTACTTTTTAAAACAGTAAAAACCTTTAGCGTAAAGAGCAGGGCGTTGAGAACGGAGCAGCCCCTTTCATATACGAAGTAATTTCTGTTCGTTTTAAGTTTTAATGTCGCTCCTTACTTTCAGTAAAAAAAAGTAAACAGTTCGAAATAGGGATGATACCTTTTTATTGACAGTGAATAGATATAAAATTATTTAACTAGATATTTCGAACACATATACAGTGTTCATCATCAGCAGTAAAACTACTCAGCAGTATTTTCTAGGGGAGGATGCCTAGTTGCCCTCAAATGTTTTGGTTATTTAAAAAGACAGCAAGAAATTTTAATTTTTTTAACGAACGTTTTTATTAGTAAAAAATGTACGTAACTTACGAGTTAGCTTACGTAACGAACTTCTGTGTTCGTATGTTTTTATTACGTATATGAGAGGGTTCACCCCCTCGTCAGTACCTCGCTCTTTAAACTAAAGCTTAAATTTTGTCCCACTTCCTTAAGAATAACCCCTCAATCACAAAGGCCGTAGAATAAATAGTTGAAATTACTAAAAATGCTTTAGCGTAAAGAGCGAGGTATTAGGAGGAGGTGAACCCCTCATATGCGTAATAATTTCTGTTCGTTTTAGTGTTAATGCTGCTCCTTTCTTTCAGTTGAAAACTTTTTCATATTTATTTTTTCATTGTTTTTTTTTAAATAATGCTAGAAAATCCTGCGCTCCGTTCATGGAAATTTTCCTCCCCCATGACAAATTCCTCCATGGAAAGTTCCCAAGAAATATCCCCCTCTTCTCAACCCCTCCCTCCCCCAAATAAAAGATCCCCCTGAAAACCTCTGTACACTTCCCAATAACCATTACTATATGTAAGCACTGGTCAAAGTTTGTAACTTGTAGCCCCTCCCATGGGGACAGTAGGGGAGTAAGTCGTCCCCAAAGCCATAGTTATAAGGTTTTTCGACTATGCTGAAGAAAATAGCTATCTCAGAATTTTGATCCAGTGACTTTGGGAAAACACTTAGCGTGGGAGAGGGCCTAGATGCCCTCCAATTTTTTGGTCACTTAAAAAGGGCACTAGAACTTTTAATTTCCGTTAGAATGACCCCTCTCGCAACATTCTAGGACCACTAGTTCGATACGATTAACCCTGGGGAAAAAAATAATAAAAAAAATAAACACGCATCCGTGATGTGCCTTCTGGCAAAAAATAAAAAATTCCACATTTAGGAACTGGAAACTTCTACAGTAGGATTCTCCAATACGTTGAATCTGATGGTGTGATTTTTGTTAAGATTCCTTGACTTTTAGGGAGTGTTTCCCCCTATTTTCTAATATAAGGCAAATTTTCTGGGGCTCGTAACTTTTGATGGGTAAGACTAAACTTGATGAAACTTATTGAGCCGGGTCGTTCCTTACTACAGTTCGTTACCACGAACTGTTTGATAATACTGCTGCGGTTAAGGTAGGAAATGAGGTTAGCAACTGGTTTTGTATTAAATAAGGCGCTAAGCAGGGTTGTGTTTTATCCCCTTTTATATGGATCATTTCGATGGATTTCGTCTTAAGGGGCACAGGAAAGGTAATTGGAGACCACGGAATCAAATGGAGAGGAAAAACTCTTCTGGACTTAGATTATGCTGATGATTTAAGTATATTAGATGAAAGTGTGAGCAAAACGAATGAACTTTTAGAGGTTTCGCGAGTTCAGGGTGATAGAAAAGGTTTTAAAATTAATGTAAAGAAGACTAAGTCACAAAGGCTAGGAATAAGTGAAAACGAAAAGGTGACGTTAGGTAACGAAAAGATTGATCAGGTGGGCTGCTTCACCGAATACAGGTCGTCCTCGTCTCTGGTGTGAGGATGTCATAAATAGATATTTAAAGGAAACGATAACTTCCTGGGAGGGTGTTAAGAAGGAGGCCTTGAATAGATTAGGTTGGAGGAGGAGCGTGTGTAGCTGTATTGGCCTCAAGCGGCTTGATGCTGCAGTGAGTTATTATTATTAGTAGTAGTAATAGTATTCCTGCGTTTTTCCCTTTACTGACTTTTAAAAATCTTTTTCCAAGAAAAAAAGTTAAATAGTCTTTAAGTCCAAGATTTTGCAGTCCAATTTCGCCTAGATTTAATTTGAAAACTGACAGCTTGAAGGAAAAGTGGGAAACAAAGACTAAAGCAATGAATTCCAGTTGGTAAGATTAATTCAATTCCGTAGCTACGATCAAATACGAATATGAGCTATCAAAAAAGCAGCATTGAATTTAAGAAAAAAACAAACATTCCTGAGGTTATTCCCTTCATTGACTTTTAAACTTCTTTTTCTACAAAATGGTAAATTTTTTTCAGTCCATGATTTTGTAGTAAGATTTCCCCTATATTTAATTTGAAAACCAAAAGCTCGAAGAAAAAGTGAAAAACAAAGACTGGAGGAAAGGGAAGCAATGAATTTCATTCGGTAAGATTAATTCATTTCCATAGATAAGAACAAATAAAAAAAAATGGGCTATAAAAAAAATATGAAAACAAGACCTAAGAGCTCATATGGCACTTGTGACGAGGTCGGAAGAGCCAAGAGCCAAGATCTCATTTGGTATGAACTCTAAGCAAAATTCTAAGAATCAATAAATTGCTTTAAAAGGAAAATCAGAGGCTTAATGTCGGTCGGGATTTAAAATAAGAGCTTCTAAATATCAAAATTCATTAAGATACGATCACCCACTCGTAAGTTAAAAATACTTCAACTTTTTTAATTTTTCCTCTCCCTTTAGCCCCTCAGATGGTCGAATCAGGGAAAATGACTTTATCAAGCCAATTTGTGCAGCTCCATGACACGCGTACCAATTTTCAAAAAGTTCGTGGTAACAAACTGTAGTAAGGAACGACCCGGCTCAATAATAACCAAAACTCAAAAAAATGGAATTTTGATACCAATAGCTACATCAAAAGAATCGCATTTTAATGCTGATTTTAAATATATAAGTTGCATCAAGTTTAGTTTTATTCATCAAAAGTTACGAGCCTGAGAAAATTTGCCTTATTTCGTTAAAGAGCCGTAGAATCTTTAACAAAATCTCACCATCAAATTCAGCGTATCAGAGAACCCTCTTGCAGAAGTTTCAAGCTGCTAACTACAAAAATGTGGAATTTTGCATTTTTTCGCCAGAAGGCAGATCACGGATGCGTGTTTATTTGTTTTTTGTTTTGTTTCTTTTCCCAGCAGTGATCGTATCGACCCAGTGGTTCTAGAATGTTGCGAGAGGGCTCATTCTAACACAAATTAAAAGTTCTAGTGTCCTTTTTAAGCAACCAAAAAAATTGGAGGGCACCTAGGCCCCCTCCCACGCTAATTATTTTCCCAAAATCAGCGGATCAAAATTCTGAGATAGCCATTTTATTCAACGTAGTCGAAAAACCTTATAACAATGTCTTTGGGGACGACTTACTCCCCCATAGTCCCCGTGGGAGGGGCTACAAGTTGCAAACTTTGACCAGTGCTTACATATAGTAATGGTTATTGGGAAGTGTACAGACGTTTTCAGAGGGAATTTTTGGTTGGGGGAGGGGTTGAAAAGAGGGGGATAAGTTGGAGGAATTTTCCGTCGAGGAACTTGTCATGGGGGAAGAAATTTTCCAGGAAGGGAGTGCAGGATTTCTTAGCATTATTTAAAAAAAAAATAATGAAAAAATAAATTTGAAAACCAAAAAATAATTTGAAAACTAAACGCTTGAAGGAAAAGTAGAAAACAAAGACTAGAGGAAAGGAACAAGAAGCAATGAATTCCAGTTGGTAAGGTTAATTCAATTCCGAAGCTAAGAACACATACGAATATGAGCTATAAAAAAAACGAAATAAAATGAAATAAAAATAACAGCATTGCATTTTAAAAAACAGTTCATGAGGTTATTCCCTTTATTGACTCGAAAAAATATTTTTCTATAATAAAACAAGAGCTAAGAGCTCATATGACACTTGTGACGAGGCGAGAAGAGTTAAGAGCCAAGAGATCATATGGTATGAGCTCTAAAAAAATCCAAGAAATCAATAGATTGATTTAAAAAGGAAAATAAGAGGCTTAATGCCGGTCAAGATTTAAAATAAGAGCTCTGAGTCACAAAGTCTAAATATCAAAAATACCTTCTAAATATCAGAATTCATTAAGATCCGATCACCCACTCGTAAGTTATAAATACCTAATTTTTTCTAATTTTTCCTCTCCCTTTTGCCCCCCCCCCAGATGGTCGAATCTGGGAAAACGACTTTATTAAGTCAAATTGTGCAGCTCCCTGACACGCCTACCAATTTTCATCGCCCTAGCACGTCCAGAAGCACCGAACTTGCCAAATCACTGAACCCCTCCCCCCAACTCCCCCAAAGAGAGCGAATCCAGTACGATTCTGTCAATCACGTATCAAGGACATTTGTTTATTCTATCCACCAAGCTTCATCCCGATTCCTACACTCCAAGTGTTTTTCCAAGATTTCCCCCTCCAAATCCTCCCAATGCCAAAAGATCTGGTCGGGATTTGAAATAAGAGCTCTAAGACATGAATTCCTTCTAAAAATCAAATTTTATTACGATCCGATCATCTATTCGTAAGATATAAATACCCCAATTTTCATGTTTTCCAAGAATTCCGGTTTCCCCCTCCAATTCCCCCGAATGTCACAGGATCTGGTCGAAATTTGAAATTAGAACTTTAAAGCACAAGATCATTCTAAATATCAAATTTCATTAAGATCTGGTCACCCTTTCGTAAGTTACAAATACCTCAATTTTCAAAATTACCCCCCCCCCCCCCAATTCCACCAAAGAGAGCAGATCCGGTCCAGTTATGTCAGTCACGTATCTTAGACAGGTTTCTAGTCTTCCCATCCAGTTTCATCCTGATCTCACCGCTTTAAGTATTTTCTAAGATTTCCAGTCCCCCCAACTGCCCCCCCCTCCAATTACGCTTGACCCAGTTGAGATTTAAAATAAGATATCGGAGTTACGAGGTCCTTCTAAATATGAAGTTTCATGAAGATCCGATCACTCCTTCGTAAGTTAAAAATACGTCATTTTTCTTATTTTTCAGAATTACCCCCCCCCCCCGCAATTGATCGGATCCGTTCCAATTATGTAAATCACGTATACAAGACTTCTGCTTATTTTCCAACCAAGTTTCATCCCAATCCCTCCAATCTAAGCGTTTTCCATCATTTTAGGTTTCCCCACCCCAAACTTCCCCCAATGTCACCAGATCCGGTCAGGATTTAAAATAAGAGCTTTGAGACACGATATCCTTCTAAACATCAAATTTCATGGAGATCCAATCACCCGTTCGTAAGTTAAAAATACCTCATTTTTTCTAATTTTTCAGAATTAACACCCCCCCCCCCCCCAACTACCCCAAAGAGAGCGGATCCGTTCTGGTTATGTCAATCAAGTAACTAGGACTCGTGTTTTTTTCCACCAAGTTTCATCTCGATCCATCCACTCTAAGTGTTTTCCAAGTTTTAGGTCCCCCCCCCCCAATGTCACCAGATCCGGTTGGTATTTAAAATAAGAGCTCTGAGCCACGATATCCTTCTAAATATCAAATTTCATTGAGATCCGATCACCCGTTCGTAAGTTAAAAATACCTCATTTTTTTTCAGAAATACCCCCCCCCCCCCAACTGTCCCACAGAGAGCGGATCCGTTCCGTTTATATCAATCATCTATCTAGGACTTCTGTTTATTTTTCCCACCATGTTTCATCCCAATCCCTCCACTCTAAGTGTTTCCCAAGTTTTAGGTTTCCCCCTCCCAACTCCCCGCCCCCATCACCAGATCCAGTTGGGATTTAAAACAAGAGCTCTAAGACACGATATCCTTCTAAACATCAAATTTCATTGAGATCCGATCACCCGTTCGTAAGTTGAAAATACCTCATTTTTCTAATTTTTAAGAATTACTCCCCCCCCCCCCAACTACCTCAAAGAGAGCGAATCAGTTCCGATTATGTCAATCATGTATCTGGGACTTGCGCTTATTTTTCCCATCAAGTTTCATCCCGATCCCTCCACTCTAAGTGTTTTCCAAGATTTTAGGTTTCCCCCCCCCCTCCAACTCCCCCAATGTCATCAGACCCGGTCGGGATTTAAAATAAGAGCTCTATTTCTATTTCTAATTTAATCTGGTCCGGTTCCTGATACGCTTGCCAAATTTCATCGTCCTAGCTTACCTGGAAGTACCTAAAGTAGCAAAACCGGGACTTTAGGTTTTCCCCCTCCAACACCCCCCAATGTCATCAGATCCGGTCTGGATTTAAAATAAGAGCTCTGAGACACAATATCATTCCAAACATAAAATTTCATTAAGATCCAATCACCCGCTGATAAGTTAAAAATACTTCATTTTTTCTATTTTTTGCGAATTAACCGGGCCCCCACTCCCCCCCCCAGATGGTCAAATTGGGAAAACGACTGTTTCTAATTTAATCTGGTCCGGTTCCTGATACGCTTGCCAAATTTCATCGTCCTAGCTTACCTGGAAGTGCCTAAAGTAGCAAAACCGGGACCGACAGACAGACAGACAGACAGACAGACAGACCGACAGAATTGGCGATTGCTATATGTCACTTGGTTAATACCAAGTGCCATAAAAAAGTTAAATAGTTTTTCAGCCCAAGATTTTACAGTCCAATTGTGTTGCGAGAGCAACATTTTGGTTTTTTCCGCTTTTTTTCCTATGCCGCCGATCTCAGCTTATTCGTGGAAACTGGTAAAGGTCAAACCTTAGGCCGGATTGATGAATATGATATTACATTTTGGAAAGCTCCGCAGAATTCTTGCCTGGGGCCCAAAAGGATGGTTTTTGCTTGTCCCCGAGCCAGAGCCTATGGTGTGCGAAGTGAAGTGGAGTTATATAGCCCCTGTCAAAGAGGAGTATCAGAAGTTAATCAGCCAAGCTTTCGTTTCATCAAACCATGTTTCTGCTTTCGAGTGGAAAGCTCTGTTCTAGCAGGCAAGCAGGCAGGCATCACTTTCAAATTGAAGATGGACTAAAATCTATAAGTGTTAAATATATGCGGCAGTTACCCGGCCAAATATATCTTCTTTGAGTGATAAATAGAAAAATTTACAGAAGCAAAAATGTGGCATTTTCTCACGGGTCCGAAAGTGCTGCCATCTATTGCTTCTACCCATTTCTGTTCGTGATTTCAGCTTAGTTTATCATTCGGTTTTTCGGACTTGGGATTGCGGTAGAGAAATGGTATCATACGTGTCTGATAAACTTTAAAAGTTCTCTCATTGCTAAAGAAATTGGAGCTTATCCTTTGCTCCTTTCTAAGTGGTGACGTTAGACAGTTGGCCTACGGCAAAAAAGTCAACTTTTGAACTAAGACAGATAGAATTTTTACGACGGCAATCGATAGCTCTTGATGAGCTGATCAAAGTATATTACATCCATTTTTTGGTACAAAAATTCCTTCATAAGGTACACCAGTTTGAAAGTTTCAAGGGGTTGACAACTTCAGTAGTAAGGAACACACTGAAACGAAATCTAGGCCGATACAAATTGTGAGACATACAGAGGACTTGTAATCAAACGTCGGATGTTAGGTAATAATCACCTTCGGCAATGAGGGGTTAGCAACTTTTGCTAGTTGGTGTATCTATTATTTGTTTCCAGTGTATTTGATGGTAAAACCAATTTGGTTCCAGTGGTAAGACATGTAGGGGACTTGTAAGTAATAATCTGCTGTTGGGCTACAGTCAACTCCAGCGATGAGGGGTTTGCAACTATGCTAGTTGGTGTACCCATTTATTTGTTTCCGGTGAACTTGATGCCTATCACGGGAGAGGGACTTATAAGTAAGAATCGGTTCACTTTGGGCCAGAAACGGCTGTTAGCTCCTAATCATCTTCGGCAATGAGGGGTATGCCACTTTTGCTAGTTGGTGTGCCTGTTATTTGTTTCCGGTGTATTTGATGGTTAAACCAGTTTGGTTTCGGTGGTAAGACATGTAGAGGACTTGTAAGTAATAATCGGATGTTGGGCTACAATGATATTCAGCGATGAGGGGTTTGCAACTTTGCTAGTTGGTGTACCCATTTATTTGCTTCCGGTGAACTTGATGTCAATCACGAGAGAGGGACTTGTAAGTAAGAATCTGTTCACTTTGGGCTAGAAATTTGTGCAAATTGGTGCACATTGTATTCGATTTCAAGCATAGAAACAAGCATAAATGAAGAAACAAGCATAAATGAGAATGTAAAACAATCAGATAGTTTCGTAATAATTAATAGAATGTCATCTATGGTATTTTGATCCTGACAAGTTAGGGATAGCTTTATAATACCAACTAGATTATGTAAGATATTGTTTCGCGTGTTCATCCGTCACGATGTCTATGATTGAAAAGGATAAAGATCAACTGGCTGCAAAGTCAATTTACTCCCTTCTTTCGATACTATTTTGTTGTTGTTTTTTCAACGCTGAGCAATAGCCTTTGATCATGTGATTACTGATCGATAGCGACAAAACAAAACCAAAGTGTTGCTCTCGCAACACTTTAGTCGGCGAAGCCGGACAAAGGTTGCCGCAACACTGCACGTTGTCCGGGCAACTTAGGTCCAATTTCCCCTAGATTTAACTTGAAACCTAAAAGCTTGAAGGAAACGTGAACAACGAAAACTAGAGGAAATGAACAAGAAGCAATGAATTCCAGGTGGTATGGTCAATCCAATTCCGTAACCAAGAACAAATACGAACATAAAAAAAAGAAGTAAGTCAGCATTGCTTATCAAATAAACCGTTCCTGCATTGATTTCCTTTATATCCTATCACAGCTCCACTTTTTTGGGTGAAAGCGAGGTTCATATTCTACCTATCTTTCTTCCTCTCTTCAGCGTGGACCAGTGCTGCCCTTCTAAGTCTAACTGCAAATTTTTTTTACAGATTTTCTAGTGTTAAAAAAGTAAGGCCAAACAGCTCTTTCTACAATTAAATATAAAATAAGATTTTAGTGCTAGGTTAAAAGCATTAGTGTAACTTTAGCGTAAAGAGGAAGGGTAAAGGAGGGGGCAAACACCGTCATATATGAAGTAATTTCTGTTAGTTATGAATACCACAATCATAGTTATCCTAAATGTAAGAACAGAAACCACCCCCTCAAACCACAGTGCATAACCTAAAGTTAAACTTTTGCGAAACAATCCTTCGAGAGAAATAGCTGACTTTGTGGAGTTGATTTGATTAGTGTACATTTTATTATTTATTTATTTAAATCCCTGAAAATCGAGGGGTATGTAACATACATAAATGAAAAGTTTTTACTTTTATTTTCCAGTACATTTTTGCATCACTATAGAGAGTACCTGGAAATAACCCCTCTTCCCTGAGGACTTGAGAGGTTATCCTTTCTTTTTTTAGCAGACTGACTTATTTCGCTATACTGTACGAATTTGGTTGTCTTCCAGTACTTAATGAATTGTCTGGTTTTATTCTTCTTCAGTTTCTTTATTATTTCCCTATTTTTTCTTTTCTCTTTTTAATGTTTCTATTCGTCATTCTTCTATAAACTTCCATATTTATTCTCTTTTTTCCTTTTGAGGATTTTTCACTACTTAATGAATTGTCAGGTTCTATTCTTCTTTTCTTTCTTTATTACTTTCCTAATATTTTCTTTTCTCTCTATTATCTTTTCGATTCTTCTTTCTTTCATAAGCTTCTTATTTATTTTCTTTTTTCTGTTTCCTCTTTCCTGCAAAACCTCTTACTGCTTTTTCTGCCTGTGTTGCCGCGAGCCCTGATCTTAATCTTAGTGTGATTCTCGCTTCTGACTTAGTTCAACATACACTGCCTTATGAAACACTGCCTTTCCTCTCCACAACACACATGTTCATTGAAAAGGCTTGGCTGTCTTTAAATGTCTTTTCATTTAATAACTTTATAATTACAGATATTTGATTTATGGTCATTGGGGTAATGGTTTCCGAGACACGTACGTCTCCTTCTGCTGCATGTTTCCCGACTTCAACAGCTAGTTCACTCACTCATTTCATTTCAATCATTTCACTCATTTCAGTTAATTTCACTTTCATTTTAGTTCACTCTAGTTTACTCCTAGTTCATTTCACTCTACACCAGCATTTTGCATTATAATGAGAATACCGCCATGAATTCAACTTTGTTGTCACCTGATCTTTACCGTCACCGTTCACAAATTTTACAGAACTGATGACATAATCATAACACGGATTCTGTCTATCTGAATCACAGCTTAGACAGCTATGTTTATACATTTTAACAAATCAAAATGGCAAAAGCTTAAGCGACTTACCTTTTCAAAGATGCCAATGGCTTTGTCATAATTTTTCATTACAGCAGCCTGATCGCCAACTTTAAGCAGACAATTCCTTGCTGATGCATTGCTTTCCTCTCCTTGAAAATAATCAGCAGCCTAAAAATAAAGTTAATTAAAAACATATACTAGCAAAAAGCTGAAGGGAAGGTCGCGCCGTTACTTTCAAATTCAGTTCAGGACATTGTCAGTATTTGAAGTTTTTATTAAGTTCCCCGTTGTTTTGCAAGAATACTTTTACTTTTTCAAAATATTCTGTTTCTAGCCCGTTAGATATGATAAATTATGTAGAGGGGGATGTATTTCATACAATATTTTTTTTCTGCCATTTAGCATTATTATGAGTGTTGTTTGGGTTAATTCTGTATATTGTTTAGAGATAATTTTTTCCTCGTTTATCAGTTCGTTGCTATTCTTTTACCTTTATCTTTTTCTTCTTTCTTTTTTTCTGTAAGCGGGCAAAATAAGCTTATCTTATTACAGTGACCAAATATTTTTCATGGTAAGCTCAAACACACTGAGAAAACTGTCGCCCTAGCCGGCAAAAACATTTATTTGACCTGGAATAGTAATACTGGTTACCAAATTTTCAAGCAGAAAAAAAAGTCTAACTACTCATTTTTCTTTTGCGCGTTCATATAAAACTGGTTCTTCAAGAAATACCAGAATGTCTTCTTCATATTTCTTTGAAGTACCTCTCACTGGAAACTAGAAAAATCAGACATAAAAATACTGTTTTTATGGCTTTAGGCAATCTGTGAAGCCTCATTTTTAGCTCATGCCTTCTGCTTCAAGCCCTCTATTTCTATTTTCAATTGCTTCTCTCGTTTCTATGATTACCCCCAAGATTTTGAGAAATATTTTTTTTTTATATTTTCATTAAAACAATTAAAAACAACAAGAGTGTAAAAAATACATTTTGCCGCCCCGCCCAATTTTCTATTTTCTATTTTCAAAATTTCTATTTTCAATTGCTTCTCTCGTTTCTATGATTACCCCCAAGATTTTGAGAAATATTTTTTTTTATATTTTCATTAAAACAATTAAAAACAACAAGAGTGTAAAAAATACATTTTGCCGCCCCGCCCAATTTTCTTGAAATGACACTTAAATTATCGCATTCTGGAATGTTTCAGAATTGTCGACCAAGACTTCGTATCGAAAAAATTGCGTTTTTCATGACTACACAGATTGCCAAACTTGGTTTTTTCCTCGAAATCCCACAATCCGGATTTTTACTTGAGTAATCGAAGCAATAATGTCAATTGTTAGCAAGATTCCCCACTCAAATTACAAAATCCAGGTGGCAAAATTCGAAAGTTTGAATTAAGGATTATGACAAAAATCTTTTCTGATACTATTCTTCCATAAAAATGCTGATAATGACAGAGGTACTTCCCACCAGTCCTGGTTTATAAGGCCTTCCTCTTTGTTGATGATAGTCTATGTCAGCACGTATGATCCTGTATATACCAGTGCAGAAATAAAGAAATAAGATATGAGAGTGCCACATCTGATATCAATGTGCCCATAAACATGCCCATAATGAGTGCAGTACTCACTATCAGTGATGCTTGGCAAAACTTTGTATAAAAGACCTTTCTGTTTGTTGATGACAGTCTATGTCAGCATGCATCATCCTCTGTGCACCAGTGAAGAAATAAGGTATTTGACAGTGCCACACCTGATATGAATGTATTCATAAATATACCAAAAATGAGTGCAGTAGCCGCTATCAGTGATGCTTGGCAAATCTTTGTATAAAAAACCTTTCTGTTTGTTGATGAGTCCATGTCACCATGCACCATCCTCTATGTACTAGTGCAGAAATAAGATATTTGACAGTGTCACATATGATACCAATGTACGCATAAATATGCAAATAATGAGTGCAGTATTCACCATCACTGATACTTGAGAAAACTTTGTATAAAAAAACCTTTCTGTTTGTTGATGACAGTCTGTGTCAGCATGCATCATCCTCTGTGTACTAGTGCAGAAATAAGATATTCAACAGTATCACATGTGACATCAATATACCCATAAATATGCCAATAATGAGTGCAGTACTCGCTATCACTGATGCTTGGCAAAACTTTGTATAAAACCATTTTGTTTGCTGATGGCAGTCTATGTCAGTATGCAATTCAATCAATCAATCAATTTATTCAACCAATAAATTTACGAAGAAACACTTCAACACAGTTTCTCCCGTAAGGCCAGGAAAAAAACAGGGGAGAAACAAAAATGAAACAAATACTTAAAAAAAACGCACTTTCGATATAATGAATTTCAACCTTTCAAAAACTCAACACACACATACAAAAAAAAATAAATAAAAGACCCAAACATTAAGGGATTTTAAGACCCCGCCCCCCAAAAAAAGAGATATAGGACTCCCCCATGAATTAAAGAAAATTCCAAATACATGTTTGAAACCAAGCCACAAGAAATATTAAACAAGCTCAACACCCTTCACAACAGACATTTCTAACCCTAGGGTCATTCGTCCCCAAAAAAAAAACAAAAAACATAAAACATCGAGACATTAAACCATTTTGTAAAATTCTTTTGAAACTACCAAACGACTGACATTCTTGAGCTGACTCAAGTAGGCTATTCCAAACGAAATGACAAGCTATTAATGGATTAAAGCTAGACCTTACCGATGGAGTAAATAAAATATTAATATTCCTTGAATTGCGAAGATGCTGCGTAGGCCTATCAATGATGTAAGAAAGAGTAGTTGGAAGGGCTGTGGGAACATCACCATGAAGTTGATGAAAAGTGAATGATACGCGAGAAAGAATGCAGAGACTGCAAATCAAGTAACGGGCTAGTTGTGTTAGTTGTAGAATTATTTGTTTCCTGTATAAGCCTTCTTGCCTTATCATATAACTTAGATAGTTGAAGGAAAAGTTGACATCCATATACTAAGGCACTAAGAGACGTAGGACTGAACTAAGCAATGGAACATAATTTTAAAAAACTGATTCAGGAAATAGCTGCCTCAAAATTCTAAGACTCCTTGAGATCTTCATTAGCCCAATACAATGCTTGAATAAAAGGTTTTGATCGAGAAGAATACCAAGAAATCGGACATACCGATACTTAGGTCTACTGAGAGAGCCCCTTGAAAGCTGAACATTAGTTAACTGAGAGCACGCCGGAGAAGTAAGGAAAAAAATTAAAAAACTTGACTTAGCAACGTTTAGGGCAAGGGCATCAAAACAAAGAATGACTCTCTCGAAAAGGTCCACTAAATTTGGGAAGCTTCTCACACTCAGTTCCTACAACAGTACCAATGGTACTGTAATCAGCGAAAGCAACGAGAATGTCCTCATCCTGCGAAACTGATAGATTTTTTAGCATTGAAAGATTCAGGATGACATAGGCCACAGCAAACTGTAGATTTTTGTTTCTTAACCACATCTATAAGGTTATTAACAAAAATCAAAAACAGATTGACAGGTCCAAGGACAGAGCCTTGAGGAACACCAAACTCAACTTCAGATGAAAAGCGGGAAAGCAAATCTACGGAGATAGTTCAACCTGACAAATAGGATTCAAAGCAAACATGAGCCTGTCCTCTTACACAATTATGTAATAGCTTATAAAACAAAATCTAATGAGTTAAAGAATCAAAAGCCTTACGAACATTTAGGAAATATAGCAGCAGGAATCAAACCCGAGCCAATCGCGGTGTGGAGAAAATTTAAAAGAGTTACACATGCTTATTCCGTTGAGTTTTTAGCTCCGAAGAGAAACTGAAAACCATGAAAAAACTCATTTAGCCTCTACAAAAGCAAGTAGACGGGAAAGCATGGTCTTTTAAAAATTTTTGCTAATAACAGACAGCAAAGATATAGGTCGACAATTGGCTGTATCATTTCGTGGTCCACCTTTATATAGAACGGTTTCTCTAGCTGGCTTAAGAGAACTAGGAAAAATCCCATTTTCATAAGAGAGATTTATAGGTTTCGTCAATGGAGAAATAATTGAAGGAAAGATGAACTTAACTCCCGTGGTTGAAATGCAGTCATGGCCAGACGACGAAGAACCTTTCAAGCTATTTACAATCCTGGCTACTTCAACACCAGAAGCAGGATACAACACCATCGATTTGAGACAAGACAAACCAAGATTTGTAATCTGGTTGTGACTGCGAAGACCTGACTGAAGAAGCAGTAGTTTTCCCAACATTGGCAAAATATGATGTAAATGCTTCTTGAACAGAAGGAACACTCTTAACAACCACATCACCAACTACAAGACTTGGATGGATAGAAGGAGCCGGTGAAGAGCGTTTGAGGATGGAATTGATCATTTTCCAAGTTTTCCTTCCCACAATCCGAGAATTTTTTGAAATAACAAAGGAATCTAGCCTTCTGGCATAAAGAATTAAAAATATTCCTGTAGAGTTTGAATTTCTGAAGACGTGCAACATTCAAGAATAGCTTTGCTGACTTAAAAGCTACGGGACATACATGGTTTAAGAAGAATACAACTTTTTGACCTTGAAGTAGAGGGGACAGAGCACATACATCAAAAATAGACTCTTTCACTGACTCATAAAGGAATCAAACTTCGAACAAAAATCGTTATCATCACCAAAAATACTCCCTGTTTTCTCGGCTAAATGGGATCCGAGGCGGATTAGTTCATTCAGACCAAACCTAAAAGAAGCTGAAGCAGATGCTGGAGCATTCTTACTCAACATTTTTTCAAGGTTAAAACTGGAAAGTATAGGAAAATTGTTTGAAAAATCACTCACTACAACAGAGTTCTGAACCATTTTAAGAGACGAAAGAATGCTATCAATTAGAGACACTGACGTATCAGTCAAACGTGCTGGAATACAGGTTTGGTAGAACCCCCGCAGCGAGCATATTTGAGAGAAAATCCACCGTAGTAGAGGATGTCATATCAAATAGATTTGAGTTAAAGTCTCCCATTATTAACACGAACGTCTGCCTATTAAACCCAAGACCTCAGCAAGGACCTGAAGAAAAGAAGGGACGGATCCACTCGGAGATATATAAACGTTACCAATTATCGAAACTATATTTTTGAAATTTGATTTAAATAAACTGGAATTCAGAAACCCCTTTATCATTCCTTGACAGATCGCTTCAAACAGAATAGAGAAGAACATCAGAAATATACATTACTATACCACCCTTTATCATCTTTCAGCGATTTCGCCACTCCATTTTATAACCAGGTATATCTATAAGCTTTTCATTACTAGAATTAAGACAAGTCTCATATAATCCAATAGCATCGGGTCGTCCATCACGAGGAAATTATCTGCTTCAACCGGTCGATCGATGAAAATAGACCCTGAGTATTGAGTTGAAGGACCGAAAACTGATCATCTTGTCTAGCAGCCCACTTCAAATCGGAAACATAGTTACTAGTAATTGATAGGGAAATATTTACAGACTGTCTTTTAATTTGACCTACAGAATTATTAACAATACTCAAAACATCTAATGGGCTACTTTGCAATAGAAGTATGACACAAAGAGGATGTATCATCCTCAATGTGTTAGTGTTGAAATAAGATATTTGAAATAAGATATTGAAATAAGATATATTTGAAAGATATCTAAAGTTTATAAGATATCTGATATCAATGTGACCATAAATATGCCAATAATGATTGCAGTAGTCGCTATCAGTGATCCTTGGCAAAAATTTGTATAAAAAACCTTTCTGTTTGTTGATGACATTCTGTGTCAGCATGCATCATCCTCTATGTACAAATGCAAAAAAGATATGTTAAAAATATGCCAAATATGTTATCAATTTGACCATAAATATGCCTATGATGGGTGCACCATTCACTTATCAGTCACTCTTGGCAAAACCATGTATAAAAAAACTTTTTCTTTTTATTGATGACAGTCTATTGTCAGCGTACATCATCCACAATGTACCAGTGAAGAAATTAAAGATTTGACGGTCCATATCTTATACCAATGTACCCACATATATCTCAATAATGAGTGCAGTACTCGCTATCAGTGATCCTTGGCAAAACTTTGCATAAAAGATCTTTCTGTTTGTTGATGCATGTCAGCATGCACCATCTTCTATGTACCAGTGCAGAAATAAGATATTCGACAGCGCCATGTGACAATAAATATGCCATAAATATGCTTTTTGCTGTTGACAGTCTACTATCAGCGTGCATCATCTTCAATGCACTAGTGCAAAAATAAGATATTTGGCAGTGCCATAACTTATATTAATGTACCCATAAATATGTCAATAATGAGTGCAGTACTCGCTATCAGTGATCCTTGGCAAAACTTTGTATAAAAACCTTTCTGTTTATTGATGACAGTCTATGTCAGCATTCATCACCGTCTATGTGTCAGTGCAGTTATAAGATATTTGACAGTACCATATCTGATACCAATGTAACCATAAACATGCAAATATGGGTACAGCACTCATTAATCAGTCATCCCAGGAAAACTTAGCATAAGAAACTTTTTTGTTTGTTGATGGCATCAATATAATCATAACTGCGGATAAATACATCTGTTTTTTGTCTGGTAATATGATTAAATAAATCGTGTTTTTTAGAAAATAAATTGAGACTCCAAAAATATAGTGGTAGTTCTTAAATGACAAGCTAATATTCTAAAATAAACACAGTGAACTGATACTGTATTGCTTGAAAACTATTGTGGCATTCTCTAGTATAAATACTACATCCTAGAAGCAACAACACTTATTGGGTTTCAGGAAATAGAAAACAATGATGGTTGACAGTAGCTTAATTTCGCCAGAATCTCCCGAGGGGGGGAGTCGGAGGAAAGTTTCCTAAATCGATTAAAAATGGCAGTAAAAATGAGCTATATAGTACCATAAAGGCAAAGACATACTAAATAAAATTGACCCGTTCCTCTGGATGCTTGAATTATGCCGGCTTATCTTAGATGAGCCGACATATCTAGATTAATTCGGTATATCTATCAGCTGGGGGGGGGACAAACTGTAATCTGGGGTGGGGGCAAACTGGAGTATGTAGGGGGCATTTGCCCCTCCCTGCCCAATAACAAGTTACGCCCCTGCTGGTTAACGAAACCAATATGTTCTTCCAGTCACATGTTTGTCTCTGAAGCCGGCGTAATATTGCTGCAACATTTCCCATTGCACAAGCAACGTAAATCTAGTTCCTCTTAAGGAGAGAGACACCAAAGAAGAAAAAAAGTTCCCTGGAGTACTAAACGTTTGCTATTTCATGCTAAGGGGAAAAATGCTAGACAATCACTGAACTAGATTAAGAACAGGATGTACGTAAAAGTCCATGTTTTTGCTCAACAACCTTTTGTTGGGCGGTTAATTAATTCGTTCTGTATGTAATAGCTTAGTTATTACGTAGTATAAAATTTAAAGGTATTTCTCCTTGCCCAAATATCATGTATCCATCGTGTACCTGGAGTTTTCTCTTTCCGAAATGGAAACTGGTCCGAAAATCTTTCGCAATACAATTCATTAAATCAAATGAATTAAAGTTACAGTTAAAATTTTAGTTAAATGTCACAACAATTAAAAACGATTTTATCCTCTCTTGTACATTATTAATTTATTTTTTTAAAGAGAGAGAAGAGAGAGAGAAAGAGAAAGAGAAAGAGAAAGAGAGAGAGAGAAAGAGAGAGAGATGAAAGCAGCAAAAACACAAAAACAGAATAACAACAAGAGAAAAAAATTTATAACAAATAGTACAGATTTCAATTAACATCTCTGTCCTAGACCTCAACAAGGTCTGTAAATGATTTTATCTTACTTTTAGTTCTTTTACTACGATGTAATTTACCTATGATATAAGATACCCATGATGTAATACACCTACGATGTTATAAAATACCTACACACAGCAGCTAGTCGGAGAGGCTAATTCTACCAGTCAAAAACACCAATTTTAGAAATACAAAGCGTACGATTAACACTCATCAACAGAAACCCAGGGGCCATATACACGAAAAAAGATTATATACATAAAACGAAGAATTTGCCAGAATAAAAAATTACAAAACACACAAAACAGAATATAATTTCTAATCTATAAACAAAATAACGTAATCATCCAAACTTTTCATTCTTTCGAAGAATTTATCTACATATACACCAACTCGAGTTACTGCTGTTGGGTTTCTGCTTGAAATTAAATTTTAGATATGGCCCTATATTGTACCAAAAATAAAACTGATAGTCAACTCAAGCTCAAAGCGAACAGAAATTACTAGGTATATGAACTGAGAAGTCGCCCCCCTTGTACCACAATTATAGCACGAATATCATTCACCCTTATTGAAGCAATATATATTTCAAGCGATTTCGAGCGAGCAAGGCGAGATGAGGGGGTTACTAGGTTTGAATACACCCCCCTCTCATAGTTGAGTCTGACTTGTGAAAAAAAAAAAAAGCTTGATGCGTTTTGGAATTCTATTTTGTAAACACCCCCTCCCCCTCCTAACAAATCATACCTCCTCTCCCGAAAAAAAACTATATATGGCCCTATAAGAACTAAATTGTCCAAATACATATTTTTCAATATAATAAAGTTAAGAATTTGTAATACGAAAGAAAAGCGAAAGAAAACGCCAATTTTTTGTAAACATTTATTAACCCTGGGAAGTCTTTTTTCTTTGTTGCGTTGTTATTGCGTTGTAACAAATAAAAACCGAATTAATTTTTGAATTAATTACTGAAGAAAGTTTTAAGAATTGAAAACTAAAATTCCCATGACAATCAAGATCACCAAAAAAAAAATATACATGTTAAAAACAAAAACAATTTGTGTCTAAATTCTTCTTTCTCGGTCTTTTACATTTAAACGCATAGAACAATGCTGCCGAAATTAGCTCTGAAAATGAATAGTTTTAATTTTTGAAGAACTCCATTTTGTTCTTTGAAGTGAAGTTTACAATGACAAAGTTATTCGGGTCTTTTATGGATTTAGAGGAATATGTTTAGAATGAAAAGAGTATGAATAGAACTTTAATATATATCAGCCTGGCAGAATTAGATTGATATTATAAAGTATATCGCATTAATTTAGAGAGTTTGCGTTAATCTATTTATTTCTCAATGTTATAAAGATAAAACAGAAATCGATCCCAAAGTGAAAGCAAAAAAATGGATGTATTGTTAAATAAAAACTTGTCCAAAATAAGACTGTATCCAGATTGAATGGTGTTGCTGGGATTTGGCACTCCCTGCCCTCGCCCAAAGGTTAAATTCTAGCCATAAAAAAAGTTACAAACATGCAAATAAACAAATGTGTAATAAATTTTCTAGACCACTTTATTTTACCCCCCTAGAACAAAACATACCCCCCCCCCCAAAAAAAATCCTTAATATGGTCCTATAAAAACTAAACAGATTAAAATACATATTGTTTTCAATGAAATGCAGTTTAAAATGTTTTAAACAACAGGAATGGGGAAAAAGCATTATTTTTCCCACTTTTTTTTATAAACGTGAATTAAAAATACGGAGAAATAAATGAGGCTCATTATTTTCTTTGACAATCTTTCCTTTTTCGGGGAGGGGGGGGGGGAATTGTTTGATTTATTATGTTTACAAACTAAATAGCTTTTTCAACTCTCATGAGAGCTTTTCAGTAATGTTTGTTATATAGGTTATGTCCTTCTGTTTTCTTCTTGTTGATGTTTAGCAAAACAAAATATCAAGGCCGTATCCAAAGGGGAGGGTGTTACTAGGTTTGGGGCTCCCTCCCATAGTTAAGTCTAGCTCGTATAAACAGCAACAAAATGAATATAAACAAATTTTGATGTTTTAGAGATTGCTTTGTAAACACACACCTCCCCCCCCAAAAAAAAACAGATCATACCCCCAAAATATCCTAGATATGGCCGTATAAAAACTAAACTGTTCAAAATACCTAGTTTTTTTCAACAAAATGTAGTTCAGAATCTGTAAAACAAAAGAAAAGCGAAAGAAAATGCCCCTTTTCTCTTTTTTTTGTAAACATTGATTAGTCCTGGGACGTCATTTTCTTTGTTGCATTGCTGATATTATTTCAACGTTATATGTTGTATTTTGATGTTATATGCTAATATTATATGTTGGTGCAGTTGGGAAGGAAGGCATAGGGAAGGGGGGCTGGTTGCCCTTCGATCACTTTAGACTCATAAAAAAGGTTTAGACTCTGAAAGTTTAGACTCCCTAGACTTTTAAATGACCACCCTTTCAATAAAAACCTTTTATGTTAACAATGAACAACTAGCATAACTTATAGCCTTTGCCCCGAGGGCTGGGGGAATTATCAAAACCGAAACCATGATGATTTAACCTTCGGACTATCTTGAACAAAATGGCTATCTCAAAATTTTAATCGGAAGCTTTTGGGAAAAAGTACGCGAGGGGGAGTTGCCCTCCAATCAATTTTGACTCTTAAAAAGAGAACTGCAACTTTCAATTTCAATTCAAATGAGCCACCTCCTAAGTTTATAAGACCACCGCTTCCATAAAAACCCTATATATTAACAACGGGCAACTTATACACCTTACAGCCCTTACCCTTGTGGCTATGTGGGGCTTTGTTAACCCCGGAGTCATTGTTATATGATCTCTAGACTATTTTGAAAAAGAATGACTATCTCAAAATTTCGATCGGATGCATTCGGGGAATAAGGCGTGAGAGGAGGCTAGGTGATCTCCGATCACAAAAGCGAGCCAGAACTTCCGATTTTCAATCGAATGAGCATCTCTAAAGTTTTTAAGAATACCCCTTCTATTAAACCTTATATGGTAATAATGGGCAACTAGTATAACTTAAAGCCCAAATCCCCAAAGACGTAATTAGTGGATCTTTCAACTATTCTGAACAAAATAGCTATCTCAAAATTTTGATAGGATGTGTTTAGGGAAATGAAGGAAGTGGAAACTTGTTGCCATCCGATCACTTTTTAATGTTAAATAGAGCACTAGAACCTTTGTTTCCAATCGAATGAGCTTCTTTCAAAGTATTTACGCAACTCCTTCTATACGAAGTACCTTGGTCAAAATAAAAAAGTAAATAAATAAATAAAACTTTATGCCCACTTCAATCTATACTTAGGCAGCTCTATTGTGCTGCCTATGAAAAGTCATGAGGCAGCAAATCAATCCCACGTAAATATTTCCCCCTGAAATCAGAAAGCACCAGGCAATTACGAGAAAATGTTCCAAACCCCTCAACTTCTTCCTTACAGAGGGGGAAAATAAACACACAAGAATAATATAACAAAAACATTTAACATGTAGCTAGAAAACATTTGGTCAGGACTGCCGTCTAATAAGACTTCTAGTTTTTACAACTTCACCCTACCTGACTGAATTTCGACATTACTTGTAGTGAAGTTGAAGATGTTCAGATCAAAAAGATTTAATTTCCAAAATGAGATTAGTTGTCAACGTCAAACGTAATCGAAGGTAATTTTAACAAGTTTATCTGGGGGGAAAAGTCTGCTAGAAAATGTTGTTCTTTTTGTTCCCTTCAAGTTTATTTAATTAATCGGCAAAGCCCAAATCCTATCAACGTAGAAAACTGCCAGGTTTTGGGCTTATTAGTACCAAGGAAAAATCTGAAGAAAATCGATACTCTCCAGTAGTTTCATTTGCTTCGTTTGCAAAGATATTAAGGAAATACGGCCACTTTTCTGAGAACACAATCTTGCGCCGCTTACGTTTAATGAACCAAGGCTGTTGTTTTTAGTCGAAGCGTAAATGAGTACAACAAATTGATAGAAAAATAATTAAAAAAAAATTGTATTTGGTTACCAGAAAATCAAGAGGATATAATTATCGTCTCTGGAAAGGCTGGATAAGAACCGTGACTTATTTTAGAACAAAAAATGAGAAACTATTATCTTCGAGCCAGAAAGCTCTATAAGCCTAGGAGCAGAGCCGTTCCTAGGGTTGGTTGCCCCCTTCCCTGAAAGGCTCTGCCCAAAAGGTAAAAACGCGATAGAAAGGATCGTTATAAACACCACTACACAATTTACATGATTGAAAAAATGAGCTGAAGTACCAAGGGCAGAGAAAACAGGATCTAATTATTGGAAAAGGTCAACATCCACAAGGTCAAGGCGCTGCCTAAGTAAAGAGCGATGTGGGCACAACGTATTATTATTATTAGTTTTTTTTTTTTTTGTAATAGACCAGGGCACTTCGTATTGAAGATGTTGTAGAAACTTCAAAAACGGCTCATCCAAATGGAAATTAAAAGGGCTAGTGCCCTTTTTAATAGTCAAAAGTGCTTGGAGGGCCACTAATCCCCTCCCATGCACACTATTTCCCCAAAAACATCAAATAAACTTTGAGATAGCCATTTTGTTCAACGTAATTTAAAATGGTTCAAAAATTATGTCTTTTAGTATTACACACACACACCCCCCAGAGCCCTCAGGGCAAGGGCTGTAAGTTATGCCCTGGGGATATATAAAGTTTAAATAGAAAAGGATGACCGTATAAACTTGGGAGGGGGTCATTCGATTTTTTATTAGACTTTTTAGTGCCCTTTTTATAATTCAGAGCGATGGGAAAGTGGATACCACCCCTCTACACCAGCTTTTATTTTCCCAAAATGCATTTGATAGAAATTTTGGGATGGCCATTTGTTGTCGTAGGAATTTCGGAAAGGGCTCATTCGATTGGAAATTGAAATGGTCAGTGCCCTTTTAATAGTCGAAAGTGATTGAAGGGCAACTAACCCCTTCTCCCACGCCCACCATTTCCCCAAAACATCCAATCAAAATTTTGAGATAGTCATTTTGTTCAACATAATTGGAATGTCCGGAAATTAATGTCTTTGAGGATGACAAACCATCCCCCCATACCACCCTCGAGGCAAGGGTTGTAAGTTATACCCTGGGGACATAAAAGGTATATACAGAAAGGGTGATAGTGCAAACTTCGGAGGAGGCTCATTGGATTGGTAATCAGAATTTCTAATGCCATTTTTAAGATTCAGAGCGATCAGAGGTTAGATACCCCCCACACCTCGTATTTTCCTAAAATATCTGATATTAGTTAGTATCTGATAGAAATTCTGAGATGGTCATTTGTTGTCGTAGAAACTTCGAAAAGAGCCCATTCGATTGGAAATTGAAAGGGTTAGTGTCCTTTTTAATAGTGGAAAGTGAATGGAGGGTAACTAACCTCCCTTCCACGCCCACCATTTCCCCAAACACAACCAATCAAAATTTCTAGATAGCCATTTTGTTCAACGTAGTTGAAATGTCTGGAAACTATGTTTTTTAAGGATAACAACACCCCTACAGTCCTCAGTGCAAGGGCTGAAGTTACACCCTGGGGGCATATAAGGATTCATAGGCAGTGAAATAACACTGCCTAAATAAAGAGCGATGTGTGCACATTGTATTATTTTTAGAACAGAGCACTTCGTATCGAAATACTGTCGTAGAAACTTCGAAAAGGACTCATTCAATTTGACATTGAAACGGCTAGCGCCCGTTTCAACAGGCAAAAGTGATTGGAGGGAAACTAGCCCCCTTCCCCCAAATACATCCAATAAAAATTTTGAGATAGCCATTTTGTTCAACATAGTTGAAAGATCCAAAAATTTAGTTTCTAAAGATGACAACCCCCCCCCCCCAACACAGCCCTCAGGACAAGAGTTGTAAGTTATGCCCTAGGGACATATAAGGTTTTCATAGAAAGTGTGATCCTCTAAACTTGGGAGGGGACTCATTAGATTGGTAATTAGAAGTTTTAGTGCCTCTTTTAAGATTCAGAGTGATCGGAGAGTGGATACCCCCACAAACCTCGTGTTTTCCTGATATTCATCTGATGGAAATTTTGAGAGGCTCTTTATTGTAGAAGAAACTTCGAAAAGGGCTCATTCGATTAAAAATTGAAGGTCCTTGTGCCCCTTATAATAGACGAAAGTGAATGGAGGGTAACACATTCAATCCAGATTTTGAGATTATCATATGGTGCAGTGTAGTTAAAAGGTCCGGAGATTATGTATTTGAGGATTACAACCCCCAAAGCCCTCAGGGCAAGGGTTATAAGTTATGCCTTGGCGGCATGCAAGGTTTTTAATAGAAAGGGTGGTGGTATAAACTTTGGAAGGAGCTCATTAGATTGGTAATAAGATTTCCCTAATACCCTTTTCATGATTCAAATTGACCAAAGGGCGGGTACCCCCCCCCCCCCACACTCCTAGTATTTTTCCGAAATGCATCTGATAGAAATTTTGAGATTGCCATTTGTTGTCGTAGAAACTTCAAAAAATACTCATTCGATTGGAAATTGATAGGACCTTTTTTAAAAGTTAAAAGTGATTGGAGGGCAACAGCCCCCCCCCTCCCACGCACCTATCGATTCCCGAAAAACATCAAATCAAAATTTTCAAATAGCCATTTTGCTCAGCGTAGTTGAACCCACGCACCCATCAATTCCCAAAAACACATATAATCAAAATTTTCAGATAGTCATTTTGCTCAGCATAGTTGAAAGGTCTGGAAATTATGTCTTTGAGAATGACATCCCCACCCCCCCACCCCCAGCCTAAAGAACAAGGGTTGTGAGTTATGCCCCAAGGGCATAAAAAGTTTTTATGGAAAGGGAGGTCGTATAAACTCCAGAGAGGGTTCATTGGATTGGAAATCAGATGTTCTAGTTTCTTTTTTAAGAGTCAAAGTGATCGGGGTCAGCCCCCTCCCCCTGCGTCGTATTTTCCACAAATGCATCCACTAAAATTTTAAGATAGCTATTTGTTCGAAAATCGTCCAACCATCATATAATATGGCCTTTGGGGTGGACAGAATCCCCCACAGTCTGGGAGTAAGGGTTGTAAATTATGCCCCAGTGGCATATCAGGTTTTTATAGAAGAGGTGGTCGTGAAAACTTTAGAAGAGGTTCATTTAGTTTGAAAATATAGTTCTAGTTCCCTTTTAAGAGTCGAACATAACGGAGAGTAGCTAGCCCCCTTCCCTGACATCCTCTTGTCCCATAACATATTCACTTGAAAGATAGCCATTTTGTTACCAATAGTCCAAAAATCACATAGCAATGTTTTTAAGGTGGACAAAATTACCCAGGGCCAATGAGCAAGGGTTGTAAGTTATGCCCAGGGGCAGATAAGTTTTTCAGGAACGGATGGTCGTATAAGCTTATGATCGGATGGATCTCATTTGATAGGAAGTCCGAAGTTTGAGTGCCTTTTTAAGAGTCAAAAATGAATGGAGGGCAATCAGCCCCCCCCCCCAAAAAAAAAAAACCTATTATTCCCCTAAGTACATCAGACCGAAATTTTTTAAATCTATTTTGTTCAGGCTTTTTGAAAGGTCCAGTAATCATATCTTTGGGGATGTCAACCTCCTCACAGTCCTCAGGACAAAGGCTGTAAGCTGGGCAATTTGTTCATTGTTTACACACACTATGTTATTGAGAAAGGTATGCATGTTTGTTTCCAAGAAGACGAAGGGCATTCAGGTGAGCTCGAACTTTCAGAGAATGCTTAAAGGGGAAGATCATCTCACCAAAAGGCAATATTTGCATACTACTGCTACGGCTACATTTACTACTACTACTACTACTATTGATACAACTTGTAAGGCTAAGAGCACTGAGAGGAAAATATGATAACATACAGGTTATCAAAAGCACATATCAGCAATATCATAACAGCGGCCAATTGTATTAAGTTGAAACCTCCAGGACTTGATGAGAGGAATGTTCTGCAGATCAAACGACAATATGTTAATACTATACCTAGTAATATCAATGCTACCACTGTGACTCATATTACAACTATGCCTAGGGGTATGAAGGTGGAATTTTCAAAGAATTTAGAGGAGGGAAGTGAAAAGAATCACAACACGCCGTCTGTATGCAGGTTGTAAATAGGGTGTAACAGCGATATCTTAGGAAGAGTTTGGTGTCTGAATTTAAAACTAAAAGGGCTTGCTATGGGGGATTTTGGACAAACCAACAGACAATATTTTCATCCTAATACTACTATTTCTACTCATACTACTAATGCTGTTACTATTATTGCTACTTCTATTACTACTACTGCCACTAAAGTTAAGGCTACTACAGTTAATTTTACTGCTAATACTACTAGTGCTGCTATTTAACTAAGGATGTTAAGGTGAAAATTTTGGGATACTGCATGGAACTAGTTCGAAACACACTATGCCACACAGGTTGTCACGCAAAAACACATCAGAAATGCTTCAGGAGTGGTTGATAGTATATATTAAACAGACTTTCAGTGTATGTTGAAAGAGATGTTGAAGAAATCAAAGGTGCTATGCACATACTGCTACTAAAGCTGCTAAAACTATTGCTACTGCTCAAGCTAAGGGTATTAAGGTGAAGCTTTTAATGAATATTTAGGCGGATGTTGAACTAAATCAAAACCAACTACGAGCTTGTGGACTTTCAAAAAGGTGACACAACAATATCTGAAGAACAACTTACATTATTAAGATAGACCTTTAAGGGTAAGTTTGGGGGGGGGGTTGAGCTAGCCAGAAGGCACTATGTGCATATTTTTAATACTACCACTAAAGTTACTGCAACTAATGACGCTAAGGGTATTAAGGTGAAATTTTTATGGAAAGTTTAGGAGGAATGTGCAGGCAGGTTTCCAAAAGGGCATATAAGCAATATCATTAGCTGTACCACCCTATAATAGCTAGAAATGTTATGGTAAGAAGACACTTCATAATCGAGAACGACTGAGAGCATTAAGTTAACACTTTTTGGGCTAATACTGTGACTACTTCTGCTCTTACAATTTAAACAAATGAAAAGAGTGTAAGTGTATACAGGTTGTCCAAGAGCATTCGGAAATGATATTAGGTTTTATTTTTCAGGTCAAATTCATGAGTTATAAAATTAAATTAAAAGATAATGTTTGTGCCAGGATTAAAAAGTTGGTGAAAAGCTTCCTCTAACATACAAATAGTAACCCAAGACTCTTATAGAAAAAACTGAAAAGATTTAAAATATTATTTTTATCTATGAAAAAGAGTATGACAATAAAAAACAAAGAGAAATTAATTTTAAAAAGCTTTTCCATAAAATAATTTTTTCAAAGAAAAGTAAAGAGCTCCATTAAGCCAAAAAATTAGTGGAATAAAGTCAAATAATCTTCCAATCGTAACACAACTACAAATCACTATCAATAAATAAATGAAACTCAAAACGAACAGAAATTACAATAAATAGCGGAGTCAAACTCAAAACAAGCAAAAATTAACATTAGTACGGCTAATGACCCTCATGCCTCTCAAGTCCAGAACATAGTTTGCGCTTTACTGAAAAAAAACACGTTCTCCATGTTTTCACTGTTTTAACTTTCATAAATAAAAAAAATATCACAACTTTAAAGAATAAATATCAGTATATGTCAATTAAACTGACAATTCACGGTCATTCTTTTTTTTTAATATTGCAAAATATTTTTTACTTTATTTTTAATTTAAATTACAAAAAAAGAAAAGATGGGGAGTAATACGGCTTCCTAAATAGGTCTTCCTTTATCAGTTTTGAAAGGTGGATACGATTCCGATTTTAATTTAGTTGTTTAGTTGCACGAAACAAATCAAAAAATTCAGATTCATCCATGCTGAGAATGGGCTTGTGGAACTTGCACCTCAACACCGTAGCAGAGATTTTCCTTTTTTGGTAACATCTGGGTATAACCTCTATGTTAAGTCAGTTCGGATATACCAGAAACAGACGGCGTATATTTTCGGATGAAAGAGTAATTCGAAAATTTCTGAGACATTTCAGTACGTAGGCCATACTATTAAGAAATCAGAAAGGCCCAAGGACAGTCTTTCATTGACTTTTTAATTGAGAAAAGGTACATGCAAAGCCTCAGAACTTCACGTGGTTTCACTGATGGAGGTGGCAACACAGATGAAAAGAGAGCCATCTGGGTTTTTCAAGGGCAACATACCTTGAGATCGACCTCTTGACACAAAATCTGACGAAAGTTCACTGCTTTACAAGTGACTAATACTGCAACATGACTTCGAACAAGCATGGAAGAGACTTAGATGACCCCAAGAAGCTCATCGAGTACTTCGGAGAATCTTCCCCATTCAAAGGTGGCACACAAGAAAGGTGACTACCAAGAAAGCAGGGTCCTGTGTAATTGCACATATTAATCGGGCTCTACTTTTCAAAAAATTCTTAACAGTAGTGTTGTACTACTCCACCTTCTTCTTTCAAAATTGAAAGACTGATGAGAATTGTTACCTGAAGCTATGTTTGGTGGCTTAGGTTCAACTTGAAATATCACCGAAAAAAAGAAAACTTTGGAGATATTTGTCCTTTAATGTCATTCTATCACGTATGGGGAGTAATACAACTTCTCGACTGTACAGCATAGGAAAGGGCAAAGGTCTTGCAAAAAAAAATTAAAAAAAAAATTGGCAACCTACAAGAGATGCACATTTGATATGTTGTAAAGCATTTTTGTTTCAATTTGGGACAAAAAAAAAGCATTTCCTTATCAATTTGTTCCAGGTCAAACCTTAATTTCCATATACTATCACTTTACTAATGTCTTTGAAGCTAAATAATAACTAAATCCGTGTATATGAAAGGTCATATGCAGAGAATTTATGAGAATGTAATGTAAATGGTGGAAGGACTTTGAATATAGCAACTTAATTAAAGGTTGAAATTCCGTGCTTTCACAACATTTTCCAACATTCCAATTCCGTGATACTAGGATATAGGAGCCACTTTGATGCTTTAATGATATTTTCAAATTGTTCTGACTCAATAGAGGTCATTATTTAACGTATATGTCTTAAATATACATTCAGCTATTTAGCAAGATTAATAAAAGAAAATTCTGGTGAAAGTAAAGAGCGATGTTGAAACTTAAAACGAATAAGATTTTTGATAAATCTTGAGCAGACGGGCCAACTTTATTCCCCTAGTAATATAGATTGAAAATACTTGTATTATTCCACTTCAAACAGGGTGAGTTATGCCTAGCTTTCTGCAAAGAAGCTGTAGGTGGGAGAGGCTTTGAGGAGCCTTAGAAGGGGCCAGAGGCCAATCATACAGGTTGAAAATTGTTGAGTAATTCTGAGTAAAATAGGCGGTAACGCCATTGCTGTTGTTTCACAGAAATGGCACTAGTAGGAGCTTGGTCGGAGGGGTCGTAAGCCCCCTTAGTGATTCCGATAATACGTATGAGAAATCTTAGAGTAATTCTGCTTTGAGCAAGGGAAAAAAGGCCTGGCTGACTGCTAAAAGGGCTGATTGGGAGAGGAGGGACATGGTTAGCGGAACCATGGGCCCATCTTGTTCCCCCAGCTAATTATTACATGCAATAAAGACCTGCCTCGTTTTTTTACCGATTCAAAATTCAGCTTGAAAGTGCACAATCATAACATGAATTTTACTTTCACTAATGCGCACACAGCTACTAAGCTGCCAGTCCTGACAATTTCAAAATGGCATTTTGTTTAAGGAGTTTTTTCTATAAAAAAAAAGTAATAGGCCTTAATTTAATTTAGCTCTTCAAGCATTACTAACCTGCGTTAAGAGAAATTAAATCTTTCTAAGTTCAAAAGCTGAGTTTTTGTTACTGTGGGCCAGCTTTCTAATATCTCTACCAAGAAAGAAGCAAACGATGAGCTCTAATGTATTCATCAATAAAAGAACTATTCAAGTTTCGGAAGCATACAAGCCTCTGCCTCAGCCCCCCCCCCAAAAAAAAGCACATAAAATAGAAAACTCAACCAATATCACGAACATAAATGGCTTGCGAAAGTAACAGCAGCAGTTTCATACCCCTTGAAAAAAAAATGCTTTACTTGGGTCCCTCAATTTTGAAAATTGTTATTTTAATAAATATTTGGGTAAAGGAACAAGGGAACCGTGTTATATCTTCATTGCTTTCATATATTAGTTTGATCTTAACTTGTAGTTGCTGCCTGCTTGAACGGAGCTTTCAAGCCCTAAAACAAAACATGGCTCGAATTAACAACAACTCAGGTATAGATAGTCTCATATTGCATGGCATTTTAATTTCAAAAGCTCACTCCGTAGGCTGTTGCTCAAGAAAAAGCGAAAACTAGCATTTTCTCGCCCCAAGCATGGGTTGTACGCAGTATTTCCAAAATGTAATATCATATTCATCAATTGGGTCAGATGTCCACAGTTTCTATAAAAACTTCGGAGATGAGGCACGTAAAACTTTCTCCCAACAAACTAAAAGCGGTGGGGGGTGGGAGGGAACAGGACAAACCGAAGTGGCTAACCATGTGGTATAATTATAAAACACTAGTTTGGCTGCGTAAGCAGGTTTTGTAATGCAACATATTCGGAGAGTTCTCGGAATAAGAATATAGCCGTTCAGTCTGAAATTCGTCAAACTGTCTATGAAACCTCAAACTGCACATTTTTAAGCCCAGATTTTCTAGCTTTCATAGAGAGCTTCAGCTATATATTAAGGGGGGGGGGCTTTATTTTCAGAGTTTTCACAAGACTCAACACATGAGCATGAGAGAAACATGAATTGTCTGGAGTAAGGGTAAAATATCCGTTGAGATTGAATCTATTTTGGCAGTGAGAGCAGGATTTCTAATTCAACAATTCTAAAAAATGTCAGAATAAGAAATATAATTCAATATATACACGTACTATTGAATATTGAGTATAGGTTAACATAATTTTTTTTAACGAATTTATTAAGATGACAAGTTCTGACTTTGGGAATCCTGAAGAGTCATGATATTTGAAACCCTTTGATAAAATGACTAATGTTTTTTCTTGTTCTGTAGTTTGAAATTTAAAGCACCCCACTTGCCAATTTGAGGAAACAAAATATTCAATAAGGCTCATAGTTATTTGAAAACAGAAGTAGTATATCCCTTTAAAAAAGATAGACTGAATAAATAAAAATTAGACCTACGTTGCCTGGGCAACGTGAAGTGTTGTGGCAACCTTTGTCCGGCTTTGCCGATTAAAGTGTTGCGAGAGCAACACTTTGGTTTTGTTTCTTCGCTATCGGTTAAATGCTGAAGTTGTCAAAACTATCAAAGCTTTCAAAACGGCATATTCAAAGAAGAACACAATCAGTAATCACATGATCAAATTCTTCAGCGTTGAAAAAACAACAGCAAAAGAATATCGGAAAAAGGGACTAAATTGAGGTTGCAGCCAGTTGACCTTTATCCTTTTCAATCGTAGACATCGTGACGGATGGAAACTTGGAACATTATCTTATGTAATCTAGTTGGTATTATAAAGCTATCTGTAACTTTTCAGGATCAAAATACCATCAGGGACCCATAAATTTCCTGTAATGACTCGCCATCCAATAATAAGCGATCCTGGATGGCGAGTCATTACAGGAAATTTATGGGTCCCTGATTCCATAGATGTGTACCAATTTGCACAAATTTGTAGCCCCTCGTGAGCCTCCTCTAGCAACCGATTCTTACTTACAAGTCCCTCTCCCGGGATATACATCCAAGTTCACCGGAAACAAATAATGGGTACACCAACTAGCAAAAGTTCCAAACCCCTTGTCGCTGAAGTCATTGTAGCCTAACAGCCGATTATTACTTACAACTCCCCTACATGTCTTACAATCGGGAACCAAGTTGTTCTTACCATCAATTACACCAGAAACAGATAATAGGTACACCAATCAGCAAAAGTTGCAAACCCCTCATTGCCAAAGATGATTATAAGCTAATAATCGACTGTTGCTTGGAAGTGCCCTACATATCTCACAATTGGTATCGGCCAATTTTTGGTTCAAGTGTGTACCTTACCACTGAAGTTGTCAACCCCTTGAAACTTTCAAACTGGTGTATGTCATGAAGGAATTTTTGTAACAAAAAAATGGATGACATATACTTTGATCAGCTCATCAAGGTCTATCGATTGTCATTGAAAAAAAAATTCTATCTGTCTTAGTTCAAAAGTTGACTTTTTTGCCGGAGGCCAACTTTCTAACACCACCACTTAGAAAGGAGCAAAGGATAAGCTCTAATTTCTTTAGCAATGAGAGAACTTTTAAAGTTTAAGAGGTATATCTGATACCATTTCTCTATTGCAATCCCAAGTAGAAAAAAAAGAATGGTAAAGTCAGCGAAAATCACGAACAGAAATGGCTAGAAACAATAGATGGCAGCACTTTCGGACCCGTGGGAAAATCGCACTTTTTTGTTTCTGTAAATTTTTCTATTTATCACTCAAAGAAGATATATTGGCTGTGGGGCCGGGAAACTACCGCATATATTTAACACTTATAGATTTTAGTCCATCTTCAATTTGAAACTGGTGCCTGCCTGCTTGCCTGCTAGAACGGAGCTTTCCACTCGAAAGCAGAAACATGGTTTGATGAAACGAAAGCTTGGCTGCACAACTTCAGATACTCCTCTCTGACATAGGCTATATAACTCCACTTCACTTCGCACACCATAGGCTCTGGCTCGAGGACAAGCAAAAACCATCCTTTTTGGCCCCAGGCAAGAGTTCTACGGAGCTTTCCAAAATGTAATGTCATATTCATCAATCCGGCCTGAGGTCCACACTTTCCATAAAAACAAGCACAGGTTAGACCCTTACCAGTTTCCAGGAATAGCTGAGATCGGCGGCATAGGAAAAAAAAAAACAAAAAAAAACCGGGACAAAACCAAAGTGTTGCTCTCGCAACACAAAAAAAAAACCGGGACAAAACCAAAGTGTTGCTCTCGCAACACAATGAAAAAAAAAATCAATGTCAATTAAATTTTGAGTGATACATACAATAGTACTTTCATCTTATACAGAAGCTGTTCGAAATGATAGCACACATGTTTAAAATCATTCAAAATGTTTAAATACCTGTTCAAATCGATACCCGTTCAACATATTAAAGTACTAATTCAAAATTGATATTGTAACTGTTTAAAATGTTAAAATACCTGTTCAAAATATTAAAATACACGTTTGAATCAATACCCAATCGAAATATTAAAGCAAATGTTCAAATGTTAAATACTTGTTCAAATCCATACCCGTTTGAAATATTAAAATACCGGTTCAACATCGATACCTGTTCAAAATGTAAAAATACCTTTCAAAATCAATACCTGTTCAAAATGTTTCATGCTATTTTCAAAATCGGCAAACTCTGTCTCATATATTTCCCCAATCGTCTGATGGTTTTTAGCAGCCATAATGAATCTCCCCATGTCAGTTTGTATGTCAATAGCCTTCAGTAGACATGAAATGGTCTCTAAAAGGAAAAACCTCATGTCATAAAGTCATCAAAGGCCAAAATAAAAAGGTCAATGTAAAGACAGAATTAAGCCACATTATAGACCAATGCCAGGCCTGGAAAAAAATTTATCGAAACAAGCAGTTCATCATATGACGACAAAGAAAAATACTATAGAAAATTTTTGGAATGTTTTTTCTTTCTTTTTGTGGGGGGGGTGTATTCACCACTCCTTACGCACGTGCCTGATCAAATTTATGAATTATATTGTTTTTTGTCGGTATAAAAACAAAAAAAGAAGGTTTTATAGCTATTTAAGGACAGCGGCAAGCCCCTCCTCTCTGTCCTCTACAGTTGGCTGATTTCCTCCATCTTTTTGTTTTAGAAAGAGAAATTTTTTTCAAAGGCTAGAAAAAAAAATCACAACAAATTTCAATCAACAATTCTGTCCCTAGAACCCCGAAAAGGTATGTGAGGTCGCCTTGAGAGTACTCCGCCCTTATAGCTGCTCGCTGTCTATTTAACTATAGCCCATAGGGTTTGGTTCTGTCGGAATGTGCCCAGGCACCAGTGGGCCCAGCAGAGAACCATCAAAGGAACCCTAGCTCCTCCTTAACTCTGTTTGGCCCCACAGTTAGGGTCTTAGCTATGTTTAAGGACCAATGAGGCCATCCGGGACAACCTACAAGAATTCATGCCATGGTCAAGTTTTCTCATTCACCGATGGTCTTTAACTTCCACAATGAATCCCACCATGTCATTTTGAATGTAAATAGCTTTAAGCAGGCACGTCATGGTCCATAAAAGGGAAAGCTCAGAATTATCAAAAGCCAAAATAAAAGAGTCATGATGAAAATAAAATTAAGCCACATAATTGAATAATTTTAAGAAATAAAAGCGTAATAACAAAAAAAAACTATTCCGCCATGAAATCTCCCACTTAATTTGACCACCAAGCTTGACAGATATTAGTTTAAATTCTTCGTCGCTTTCATCCGCAATATTGATAAAAAAATTCAGTTGGTTGATAGAACAAAATTGTTGATCACGTCGCTAGAAAAGGCCTTCGAAATGGTTATTTGTCGAATTAAGCGGAAAAATTCAAAACAGAATATCATAGTGATTCTTTTCTTTTCTTTTTTTTGTCACTTTACGAGGAAAAAACAGTTACTTCACCATAAAGGTTGTTATACATATTATAAGCTTGATGTCTTATCTAAAATAAGAGTGAGAATGCACTTTCGTTTAAATTATTTACCGCTTTCTCCTTCAAATGGTACTGAAGAAATTTTGCTGAAAAACTTTGTTTGAAACTTTTGTTTGAAACTTTTTTGAAATTTTGTTTGAAACTTCTTAATTTCATCAGACAGTATAAAGCTGTATAAACAGCGATAATTACAAAAGCAACATGTGTCTAACAGATCGTCAAACAGAGTCCAATATTTTTTTGGAACAATGTTTGTTTCTTCTAACAATAATAAAGATTTGGATTTCCACAAAACTTATTGTTGGTCCACAATTTATAAACAAAAATTCAAACAAATTTGTTCTCGCAATTGTTGTTCAACAATGTGTTTGCCAGAAAAAAGCCTTTTCTATCAGGCAAATCAGAAACAGAATCACTCCAAGTAAAGTAAGTAAGTAAGTAAGTATGATGGTACTAGACCCTAAAAGGTCTAAACCGGCGGTGCTGATCTCCGTTTCGCGGCCCTTCAGCCAAGAAGTGCAATGGGGGGCTGGGGGGCCAGCCATCCAATGCTTTCGCACACCCTTCCTGCTTACCTTCCCAAGATTACTCCAGGTACCCATTTAAAGCTGGGTCGACCCTGGCCGAGCTTACAGATTCACGCCACTGACCCCCGTCCCAGACCAAATAACTTGCTATGCCAGGGATCGAACCCTTGCCCCTTGGACACAGAATTCTCAAACCAGCCCACCCAATAAATCCAAGAAGTTGATATGAGTGTTTTATGTACCAAGGATGGTGAAAATGAAATCTGAAATTGGTTTTACTATTTTGTTTTCATAGTTTAATGTGGTAACATTGATAAAAATGTGGTATTGCGCCGAAAACTATAATTATACCAAAAGCAAGCCCTAGATTAACGTACCAAGGTACCGTCTTTTTACGTACCAAGGATGGTACGCCCTCTCTAGATTTTGAAAAATTCACCCCCCTCACCCTAAGTTCTAGTGAATTAATACCACTAGACAGGGGTATGGGATGATCCGCTTAATCTACCCTTAGTGTCTGGTCAAATCCACGTTTTCTTTCATTATAAAAAGTATTCGATTATAGGAAAGGATGAGAAAAATATTGAAGATTTGAAATTTTTAAAGGCAATTAAAAGAAAATTATTTAGTAAGCATGACTTTAATTTCTTGTTTTCTCTTTGAGAGTTGATTAATGATTTTATTTTATTTGTTGTTTGCGGGTGGCCCTACAACATAAGAATTTATTACCCCTGCATTGACTTTTTTCAGGTTTTTTGTTGTCGTTATTATTCATTATTTTTTCATAATTTCTAACTTGGTGCCAAAATTTCAAGATACTTAACATAAATTGGTAATTTATATTGTTTTTGTTCACCCGATATTCAACTACTTGGTTTTGGGTGGACTCGGAACATTTAGTTTTACAACTCTAACAATGAATGATTTTTTTCTGGCCCGGGATAAACAGTGATCCAAAAGAGCATAGACGAAGATAACAACATACTACACGAAAAAATACAGGAGATAAGTTTCTACTTCCTTCTTCTTGTTTCTGACTTGGTGTGTCTTTAAAATTTCAAGAAGTTTGATATTAGGGTGAAGAGAGTGCGAGGGTCTCAAAGTTCTCAGACAAAGAATACCAACTGCTACCTTCATCGCTCTGGCTTAAGTAAGGTTTGGCAAGCGACTAGGATTGTTTGCCAGGGTGACATTAGATGAAGAGTATTTAAAAATACAAAATTTATTCTAAGTTTATGGGGAATCACCAAAATAAATTTGGGATTTTTATTTATAAGGTGAGGACGGTCTTTGAACGTTTCCATTCACAACATAATCATGGACCTTTTGTACCGACTAGTAACAAGTCTCATCGATTTGTCCCGATCCAAAACTTAATCTTACCGCCTTTCTCCTTATAGATTATCGAGAAAACAATTATAATTATTTCTCAAATTGAACAAACACCCCCCATCTATTATTTTTCTATAATAATGACAGAGACACTAGTATGTATATAATTTTTTTTATAGAAAACTTACAAGAATTACTGGGGCGGTTGAATTTAACCATTTGCACATGTGTCACTAACCCTGTGTGCCGAAATTATTAAGAGGTTGCCACAGAGGAAACGGTCCAAATATTTGTTCCGTGTACCATTGTACCTTTAATTAGTATTCACTAGTACCATTGTACCTTTAATTGTAAAAGAGTAAGGAATATTCATTGTACATTTAATGAATACTCTTGGACAATAGTAAAGAATGAGAGTTGTGAAGTTTCTAGGCTCTAATGTCGAGTACAAGGGGACCAAGCTTCGCTAAGTGAAAAGAAAGACATTTTTTTTTAATCTCTTTCCCAAAATAACTTGAACTTCATTTTATTTTATTCGCTGTACAAAGTAAAACCGTCAGAGTGTTTGGTATTTGTGAAAACATTCATATTGAGACTGTTCTTCCAAAATTAATTTAGGCTCTAAATGAGTCTTTCCGAAGTCTTGGTTTAGTAATCATTACTGGAATTCTTCTGCCAAAATGCATACCATTTAATGTGAAGCAATTAAGAATCAGAGACTATGTTCAAAGCGAGACTCACTTTAAAAAAAAACCAAAAGGCAAATTATGTGGATAGCATTAACAGTTATAGGGAAAATAGCAGAAATCTTGAGATTTTGGGGAAGGGGAGAAAGAACCACAGCCTCTTCTCCTGTATGCGTAACAGGAAATGAAGTCTATGTCCGTCAGTAGAGACGGTCCAGATAAGGTATAAAATTAGCATGGTAATTAAAAGAGACAATGTTGCAGGTGTAACATTTATTCAGCTATCGAATGGATAGAAGAAGACCACACTGCCTTTCCATCACAAACGCCAAAAACAAGAAGAACAATAGGGAATTTCTCCCTCTCTCCCTTTGACCTACTACCTCTCCGAATGAACCCAAAATAAAATAAAGACGAATAACAGTTTTTGCATCTGCCTCAACACAAGAGCTAATTTCACTGCTCCAAAGCACTCCACTATTTAGTCTTAGAACTTGTAGGATGTGAAGAGTATTAATCGGCAAAAGGAGAAGTTTTCATAGACCCCTATAATAGATCCCTATAATGCAAAAATAAATGCAACTAAATTTCATTCACAAAAAAAATTCACAAAATTCACAAAAATGTAAAGCTCACTCAGTGCTTCTTATCTTATTTTCTAACTTTGCCCGAGAATGTTGACAAAAAATAGGCCATCCCCATAAACAAAATTTAACTATACTGAGATAAACTATTTCCCCATTATTTACCCTTTGCTCAACTGCCAGGACTTTGTGCTGAAAGAGCATAGTCTTGCTTTTTTCTAGTTATTTCACTATCATCCCTATTTTTTCGCTTGATATATTCCCTTTCCAAGATTATTCGATTTGCTTGTTTTTATGCACAACTGTTATCGATATAGTTCCTTTTCCCATAAATTTGCGTTTTTATTAATATTTCTACTGGCATTTATGCTAGTCTTTGGAAGGACGAGGGAGATTTTTATAACTATTTTATACGGGGAAGACCTAAATATGATACTCAGCGGGAATTGTTACTTTATTTCAAGGGATCAAGGACAGCTCTCTAGAAATAAGTGACGCTCTAAGTGTTAAAATAAAATGCATAAATCTGGTACTTCAGAGTCTCAATTTTTTGTTGTGAGAGCGTCTTTGAATTGTGCTCAGCATTTCTTGTGGCTTGGTTTCAAATATTTAAATGGAAATATCTTTAATTTATAAATAGCGACGAAGACCACACTGTATTTCCATCACAAACGCCAAAAAACAAGAAGAACAATAGGGAATTTCTCAAGACAGTGGGAAACAAATTAGAATGAATATTTTTCTCTTATATGTTCTCTTATATGCTGAGGACGGCCCTTGGACATAGGGCCTAAATATTCATTCTAATTTGTTTCCCACCGTCTTGAGAAATTCCCTATTGTTCTTCTTGTTTTTCGTCTTTAATTCATGGGATAGTTCTCAATTTGTTTTTTTGTTTATTTAATTTTTTTGGGGGGGGGGTAGGAATTTTTTTCTTTTTTTGATCTCTTCGACTTAAAGTTCGAATCTCCTAAACATTACATTTTTTTTTCTTGTGTTGAGTCTCTGAAAGGTAAAATGTATTACGTTGAAAATGTTTTTTTTAATATTTGTATTTCATTTTTTGTTCTTCTCCTGGCAATCGAGCCTCAGGGGGGAGTCTATGTTGAAGCGTTTTCGTTGTGAATATATTGATTGAATAAATTGATTGATTGATTAAAGCTAAAGAGTAAATCATAATACTCCACATTGACTCCCAGTCAAATTTTAGACTGCCACTAATGCCACTTTTCGTCAAGAAATCAAATTGAAAAAGTTGATAATATCCCCAAAAAAGCACGATTCACATTTTTATGTACTGATGCGTAATTCTACAATATTTTAATTTGTTGATTTACTTTACTCTGCTTTATCGAAATCTGATACTTTATTTTATGGAATCAATGACAGCTGTCTAGATATGCTTTCAAGTGGCGCAGTAAATATTAACATAGAATGCATAAATCAGGTCTTTAGAGCCTTAAAGCTGAAAAGTATATATATACTTTAAAGTATATATATATATATATATATATATATATATATATATATATATATATATATATATATATATATATATATATATATATATATATATATATATATATATGTATATATATATATATATGTATATATATATATATATATATATATATATATATATATATATATATATATATATATATATATATATATATATATATATATATATATATATATATATATATATATATATATATATATATATATATATATACATATATATATATACATATATATATATACATATATATATATACATATATATATATATATATATATATATATATATATATATATATATATATATATATATATATATATATATATATATGTATATATATATATATATATATATATATATATATATATATATATATATATATATATATATATATATATATATATATATATATATATATATATATATATATATATATATATATATATAGAATGCATAAATCAGGTCTTCAGAGCCTTAAAGTTGAAGAGTAAAACCTAAGGAGCCTAAGCTTATATAAGAAGTAAAATTATTCAGTGCCACATTTTAGAGTGTCACAAATCCCACTTTTAGTAAACGAATCCGAATTTAAAAAGCTATTTACTTTAATTGATTTTGCTCTGCTCTATTAAAATATATTACTTCATTTTAAGGGATCAAAGACAGCACTTTAGAAGTAAATTAGATAAGATATTTTTTTTCTGCCATTAAACAAACGGTCATTAATGAGATGTTAGCATGCGTCTAATCTCCCTCCCCCTTTTTTGGTGACATGCTAGCTTACAAGGTGTTTTCCTAATATTCCACTCGGTTTCCTGACGGTTTACCGGATGACAAGAAAAAACAATGACAGTTTATTAGATGACACGAAAAAATAATGACAGTTTGTCCAATGGTTGACAACGTCAGTGACGTTGTCCAATGTCAGTTTTAGTAATGACAGAAAAATTTATGGCAAAAAAAAAACGATGACCGAATTATTAAATGACAGAACGTTGCAAAACCGTAATATCCCATTTCAACATCACTTTAGGATTGAGGCTGCAGCCTGTTCATGCTGGGGATCAGACACGGTTCTATAAAAACAAGTAATGTTAAAATAAAATATTTAATTTTTTGTTTAAGAGTCGTAAATCTAAACAGTAAGACATAATAGGCCATAAAACTAAGCTTAAACAGAAAAAAATTCAGCTCATTAGAGTGAATCAATCTAATTTTAGAGTGCAACTAATACCGCTTTTAGCTAAAAAACTCAAAGAAAAAAGCTGATGTTTATAATATCAAAAGAAAATATATTAAAGAGCAAGATTCATGCTTTTCAGCTTCTTGAAAACTATTTACTTTGCTATTTTAATAAAATCATTTACTGTATTTTTAAGGAGTTAAGAACATATTTTTAGAAATAATTGTTGCTGTGAACATTAACATGTAACGCACAAATGCGGTGTTCCAGAGTCTAGGTAGCAAAATGATAAAAATAATACTCTTAATATATATATATATATATATATATATATATATATATATATATATATATATATATATATATATATATATATATATATATATATATATATATATATATATATATATATTCTCTATTTTCCCATCTCTGACTCTTTTCCACTAAAATTCGACTTCGTCTTTCCGGTTTTTTTCATTTTCCACGAAATTTCACAACTGAAAGCGGAAATACACTTCTCTTCTTTTAATAATCTGTCAAACTTTCTGTCATCGTTAAACTAATTTGAACTCTTTTCGCAGTTGCCCTCCATGACACTGTTTCATCATCCATGGTTTTCATTAGAAGAACAAAGACAAAATTTAAATTTCCATACAAATTAATTTCAAACTAACACTGTTTCAAAAGACCTTGTATTTCACAAAAGATAAATAACCCACCATTTGGTAAATATAAGGGGAAAATTAAATCAGAATATGAATAAAATTATCTCGAGTTGCCCGTAGTTACCCCAAAAAGATGGTATAGGTATGCAATTACAGATTTTTTCGAGTCACTCGTTTCTGCACTGTTTACCTGTCTAAATAGCAATACTAGTGGAGTATATTTCCTAAGAGAATTTCTAAGGAAACTACCAATAGAGAAATATATTGAAAAAAAATCATTTTCGGACTCATAAGGCATGTAATTGGATAGCTTCACCACGGCATACACAATTGAAAATATTTGCCTCTTTGGAGGATCTTAGGATACCTACAAAGGTAAATAATCATTTTCTATATTCATGCTAAAAATATTGATAATATTTACATCGACATAAGCATCGGATGACCAATAAAGAATTCCCTAGGAGGGAGGAAAATTCCTACATTGAATAATGGTGGCTATCGGATATTACTTGTAGATCATGATGCGTTAAATTGACGTAGGTGTTTTTTTTTCGTTTTTTTTTAGTTTATTTATGGTTTCTATTCCAGGCCAGAAAACAAACGAAGAATAGAGTATCAAATAAAATAAAAATCAGGTTAATTTACAAGTTCTCATAAAAAGGCAACACTGCACAATGAAATTATAATAACGGATGAAGTCTTAATTAAGGTGCTGAAAAAAGATATATTTGTCCTACTGTAATGTAAAATATTCGGCTTCAATGCCTTTATAAAGAGAAAAAAAAAAAAAATTTCTTGCTTTTTCCGCTGATAAATGCTTCCGACTAAGAAGCCGAATTATTCTGACTTCCATTAGCATAATGGTCTTTTCTAATTTGGCACTTTCTTTAAATAAAGTTTTATTCGTTATTATATTTTCACTTTATTTTAATTAATGGAACAAATGAAGTGTGTCTAAGTACTTATTTGAGAAGAGTAATATCCAAAAAGGTCAAAAATCTAAGTCATAGAGAACCAGAGTGCTACCGGCAAAGAATCCTGCGATTCTTTGCCTCAATCTTAAATATAATCTTGTGCCTCCAAACATATTGTTCTTTTTAATGGCTTAGAATCTCACAAGCAGAGGGTTTTAAACCAATCTGGTTTTTAAATTAGGTAAGCCAATGGCCTTAGAAGATCAAGAGAGGGCTTATTCGAACAGGATTTGGATCTTCTAGTGCCCTTCTTGAGTAACCAAAAAAATTGTGTCATAGGAAATTCACATGCAGGAGGTTTTACAGCCAACCTGGTTTTTAAAAGTCGGGGCTATTTGTCTCTCCAGAAATAAAGAGTAATATGATTAGCTCACAAAAATATGTCACAGATGTAAACCAATGATCTTAAAGGCCACATTTAAGGTCACAGATTTCAGTGGCATCGTAGAAAACTACTCTGTCTATTTATTGTTTTTTTACTGTTATTGTTTTTATATTATTGTCTACAAAAGGGTATAATCAGGGAAGTTCCATTTTGTGCAGTTACATCTGAATGCCTTCTTATGCTTCCTGATGACACTTCTCTAAGGCTGGTCTGTTGAAACAAAAACTTCACTTCAAAAAGTTTCTATATCAAACGACAACAATCCCTCTTGCAAAAGAAGCCTGTAATCGATAGACAAGATTGTAGATGATAAAAGTTAGAGATACAAGAGCCCTTAAAAAGGTTTAAGTGAAATCAACCTATTCTCTGGAGTGGAGTTGGATAAATGTTTTGCAGCATCATTCTTGAAAGATCTTCTTCCAATAATGAATATTTGAAAGTTTTGTGGAAAGTTGGATTTCGAGGAGGTCAGACAAAATTGAAAAGAAGTCAGCTTTATTCTTCCAACAACAAATTTTACATTATAATCCACGATTCAGTTTATTTTCCTTATATTATTCCTGGATTATTGTTTTAATTCATTTCTTTTATTTTTAATTTAAAGGTTTTTCGGGCAGATCAGCCAATATTGAAAAGAATTCAGCTCTATTCTTCCTACAACAATTTTTATATTGAATTCAAAAATTCAATTTAATTTTCTTCTGTTATTCTGGGATTATTATTTCTAATTCAGTTTTTTTTTTCTTTAGGTTTATTCGGGGCGGCTCAGTCAATACCGAAAACAATTCAGCTCTATTCTTCCAACAACAAATTTTACATTATATTCAACAATTCAATTTATTTTTCTTCTATTATTCAGGGATTATCATTTTTAATTAATTTTTTTTTGTTTTTCTTTTTGTTAATAGGATATTCAGGGCAGCTCAGACACTATTGAAAAGAAGTCAGCTCTTTGCAACAACAAATTTTACATATAATTTAAAAATTAATTGATTTTTCTTCTATATTTTTATTTATCTATGTTTATTTTAATTTTAATAATAATTTTTTGCAACACATAGATGACAGGCTATTTATTTTGCTTAATATATTACAAGTTTCAATTAATCAATGACATTAACAGGCTAGCAGTTGCGTGAACTTTCACACGACCGCAAACCCTGATGGGTTTTTCTCCAGGGAATTTTTTTTTATTAAGTTTTTCTGTGAGTACTAAAAATAAAAATTGGAGCTTAATCACTGGAAAGGAACGGAGTAATAAAATTTTGAATATGAATATGCTAATAATCCAGGATTATTAAAAACACTATTGTAGCCACTACCTGTCGGAAGAGGAAAATGAGAAACTATGTTCTGTTAAAGAACAACTTTAAACTGATTTATATCCTTTTTTATATGATTACTAGCTGTTGGGGTGGCGCTTCGCGCCATCCCAACACCTAGTTGGTGGGGGCACTTCGCGCCCTCCAAGCCCCCCCGCGCGCGTAAGTCGTTACGCGCCATATTACTTACGCGCCATTGTAGTTGTGTCCCTGTGTCCCACCTGTGAATATATATATATATATATATATATATATATATATATATATATATATATATATATATATATATATATATATATATATATATATATATATATATATATATATATATATATATGTTTTAACTACGTAAAACTTGTTCCCGGTGTCCCAGTCTGTAATTTCTCTTTGAGTGTCCCGGTCGTCATTTATATCCCCTGTGTCCCGGTCGTCATTTGTGTCCCGGTGTCCCGGTCTGTAATTTCGTCAGTCGACAAACAACTTCATGACGACATACAGCTCGATCCTTACAATGACGTCAGTCGACAAACATGACATCAGTCGACACACAAACATGACGTCAGTCGACAGACACACAAACAAACAACTTATTTTTATATATACAGATTATTATTAAACTAAGGAATTCGAGCTTTTCAGAAGCCGATTTTATCAATCGTTAACGCATTTGATTTGACTCTTGACTATATATCGTCCAGAATCCTACAGATTTCAACATTCACGTCAATAATCTAGCCAAGAAAAATAACATCTGAAAAATTGACACCTGGCTAAGTAATTAACAAGAAAATCCTACCAATTAAGACGTCGCAAAAAACTATTAGAAATTTCAATAGAAGTGTTTTCTTGGGGTACTTCTTGAAATACTGCTTCGCTACAAATCCTACACATTAAAATTCTCAATTACCAAGGACAGTCAAAATAAAATCTGATTGTTTTGATTGGTTAGGTGTAAATTTAAATGTTACATTATTATTATTAAGCTAACGAATTCGAGCTTTTCAGAGGCCGATCTGACCAAGCGTTAAGGCATTTGGTTTGACTTTTGACTATATACCGTCCCGATATTTCAATCTGTTTTCCTTTGGATGTAAGGTCCTCATGTAATCTTACTTGTTGAATTCGAAATAGCCTACTTGATAAGGATTTCCCACATAAGATAATTTTTTCTTCTTCTTTCAAATATAAATATATGTTACATGTTAAGCCATCCTGTTACACATGACATGTCGTAACAAGACATGGGTTGGCAGAATTCCAATTGAACAACATTTGGTAATATCATAGGCAGCGCAATAGCGCTGCCTAAGCAAAGAGTGATGTCGGCACACACATTGTTTGTTTTTTTTTTAGACTAGGGCACTTCGTATCAAAAGTTTAAAAAGTGCTCATTTAATTGGAAAATTTACACAAGCATGTAGAACTTAAAAGATTAGGAATAATTGGACATTCAATTTTAAAAGAAAAGAGCTCCATACTGAGTTAGGCGGATTTTGGTAGTATCGGGCGATAAACTAAATAAAAAAAATTGGGTGAGAAATCAGCAAAAACAAATCAATAACAAATGACAGCAGCCAGCAAAGAAGATGTAGCTTTCCTTTAAAGGCATATTTGTCTTCGGGAGTCAACAAATTATTCATGTTTGAATTAGAAAACATGGTCAAAATTAACTGCTTAATTTTACTTATTTATTTTTACGGTGCAACGTGGCAACACTGACAAAAACGAGATGCTGCATGGTTTAAAAAAAAGCTTCATGGTTTAGATACAAAAGAAATATTTGAAAATCGCGTTCAGTATTAATGACGGATCCAGAGGGAGGGAATATGCTTTATTTTGATGTCCTTGGTATTACAACAGATCACAATTAAATGTCAACAAAACAGCAATGTATGAAATAATGAATAGCTAATTCTACACAAGAAATGTGATCGTGACCGTAACAAGGTATACGGCCGCTTTGTGGCTGACTAAGAAAAATTTAGATCCATCGTCACAGGCTTTTCAAAAACTTTAATACGAACTTCTATGCGATATCGTCCTACTAAAGGAACTTAAGCGAATCTTGTTTAGGAAACTATCAAGCCAACAAACGAAGCATAAATTTACCTTTTTGTGACTATATATCAGCCTTTGATGAACATCTTTCGGGGTAAAAGAGTCGTAGAGATAATTCCTTTGACAAAAACCTGATACTATAAAAACAATCCTCAGAAACAGATATGAGACACCGAAAAGAACAAGATCAACAAACAACTTTTGGATGAATCAGACTCTAGTCAAAAGTAAAAACTGACAATTGAAGCATATCCGATATTGAGAACCGTTTATATTCTATTTGATAGCCAACTTTGAAGAGAAAGAGGACTTTATCTACTCATTATAAATCTCTTTTGTTCTATCTAGAGCTCAAATAAAGTTTGTTTAATTGATAATTAGCTAGGTAAGATTCTTCTTTTTTTCAAACAATTAAAAGACAAAGGCACTATGTGATCTTGGATACAAGACCAAACCTGCATTTAATTGTGGAAGAACGAAGCGGATTTTAGAAAATGATATGGCTCAGTGCACAAAAGCAGTAAACGACATCTATAAGAGAAACAATTCCGCCCCAAATCAAAAATGAAACTCGTATATTTTCATTCAAATAAAATACATAGCAATGGGCAAGGCAAGAAAACTTTTTTCTTATATTAGTAATTTTAAGGTATGAGAGATAAACAGATTTAGACACTGAACCGAAAATAAAATTAGTTTTCTACAGAGGAATGGAAGAGGATTATTTAGGAAGTCCGTAAACAGCAAGCCGCCATGTGTATTGCCAATATGAAAAACACGCCAAAACACAAAACAGCCGGAACCTACAAGAGCAAACGCCCCGCAATGACTACGTCAAGAATAACTGTATAAGACGCTGCAAATTCACTTTGAATGGTCTCCCGAGTGAGGTTACCCCTCAAAACACGTGCATTGATTTCTTTGGAGGGAAATTCAACCGAAACAATTCAACGAAGGAATCTAGGTAAATTGTTGACTAGCGCCATATCAGATCCTAAGTTTTAGTGGCGCTGCGCCGCCAAACATTGTCATATAGATAACTTCGAAGACCACACTGCCTTTCCATGACGAAAGTAAAACAGTTCAAAATAGGGATGATACCTTTTTATTGACAGTGAATAGTTAGATATTTCGAACACATATACAGTGTTCATCATCAGCAGTAAAACTAAAAGACATGAATAAAAATAAACAAAATTTATACCTAATAAACTAATTACATATAGTTTATTGCTCTTATTTTTTTCAATGCAACAGCGGAGGCAAATCTCTTTGACCTTTTCGGTTCCGGTTCATTAGAATTATCTGACATATTACGTGGACAGAGGTCACAGCTCTTAGGTGAGGTGATATTTACTTTGTTTGACCACAGTAAATTATCATAAATTGAGTTCAATCCAAATTCACCTGCATCTCTGTTTATGGAATTATTCTTGAATAGAATTTTTTTTTTTTAATTTCGATTGTTTCCCTGAAAATTTGCTTTAAACCTTGGTCCCTAGAAAATTAAAGATATGTTCCGAGAGGGCCGACGTGACATCTTCAGGTTTGGTATTTTGCTATAAAGACGATGAAATAGAATTATGATGTTATTGCAATCTCGTTTTTAAATTCTGGTTAGTACGTCCCACATAAGAGCTTCCACGAGTACATGGGATTTTATAAACCCCACTTTGTTGCTCTACGGAAGTCTGATCCTTTCCAGAATTTAAAAAACTAGCCAAAGTATTACTACCTCTTAAAGCTACCTTTAAGCCATTATTTTCACTGTCAATAAAAAGGTATCATCCCTATTTTGAACTGTTTCACTTTAAACATTGTCATAAATAAAAACTAGGCCCGACAGAGCAGTAAATAGATAAGGTGGTAGCACACCATCCTATCGCACTCCAGATGGAGCTAGTATACAACCATAGAACCGTGTACGTAATTACAAACTTAAAAAAGAATTACTATAACAAACCTAACCCACGATTAGAACAAAAATTGTAATTCTAGACTGGGAAAATATATTCACCTCTTTAATGACGATCAGTTTACCATCGATAAATATTGTCAAACCCAGTCTAATCTAATATTCAACAAGCACTAACGCAATTTGTTGGACCTAATTAGCCAAATGGCGGTTGATCTTGCACAGTCCCCTTCCTTGGACCATCTCAATTTCCCAGCAGCCTTCCGGGGATCTCTGGAAGGTGGCTAGAACAGACTGTGCAAGGTAGTAAACAGAATCATTATATCACAATATCGTTAAATTAAGACCCGAATAAAACTACTAATTGAAGAATATGTGGAAATAAAAACCGCATACACTCTTGAAAGCAAACTTCCATTGTAAACAACTTTGATGCTAATTAGTCTTAATCCCCTCATTTTACTTCCTTTTGTGTTCTATCCCAAATTAAAGGAGCTTATATAGGTTTCAAGAGTTCCTTTTAATTAAAGATTCAAAAGCTAATGAAGCCGGGCAGCTCTTTTTTATGAACGAAGTACGTTCATACGATTCGTTAAACGAACGGTAAGAGAGGTAAGAACTTTCCATATTGGACCAAGAACGATACAAGATATGGGTTGGCAGAAATCCAATTTTAACAATATTTGGTAATATCATAGGCAGCGCAATAGCGCTGCCTCAGTAGAGAGTGATGTCGGCAAATTGTTTTGTTTTTTATCAAGACCAGGGCCCTTATTATCAAAAGAGTTGTCGTAGAAACTTCAAAAAGTTCTCATTTAATTGGAAATTGAAAGGGCTAGTGCCCTTTTTAATAGTCGAAAGTGATTGGAGGGCAACTAACCCCCCTCCTACTCCCACCATTTCCCCAAACACATCCAATCAAAATTATGAGATAGCCATTTTGTTCAACGTAGTTGAAAGGTCCGGAAATAATGTATTTAAGGATGACACCCCTCCTAGAGCCCTCAGGGAAAGGGTTGTAAGTTATCCCCTGGGAGCATATAGGATTTATATAGTAGGGTGGTCACATGAACTTCGAAGGGGGCTTCTTAGATTGCTAATCAGAAGTTTTAGTGCCCTTCTCGAGATTAAGAGCGATGGGAGGATGGACACCCCCCATACCTGACACTTTCCCGAAATGCATCTGATAGAAATTTTGAGATGGCCGTTTGATGTCCTAGGAACTTCGAAAAAGGTTCATTCCATTAAAAATTGAAAAGGCTAGTGCCGCTTTTAATAGTCGAAAGTAATTGGAGGGCAACTAACGCCATTCATTTTCTAAAACCCATCCAATCAAAATTTTGAGATAGCTATTTTGTTCAACGTAAGTGAAAGGTCCTAAAATTATGTCTTTGAGGATGAAAACCCTCCCAGAGCACTTAGGGCATGGGTTGTAAGTTATGCCCTTGGGGCATATAAGGTAAATATAGAAAGGGTGACCGTAAAAACTTCGGAGGGGGCTCATGGATTGGTAATCTGAAGTTCTAGTAGCATTTTTAAGATTTAGCGTGATCAGAGGGTGGATACCCCCCCCCAAACCTCGTATTTTCCCGAAGTGCATCTGATAGAAATTTTAAGATGACCATTTGTTGTCGTAGAAACTTCGAAAAGAGCTCATGTGATTGGAAATTGAAAGGGTTGGTGCCCCTTTTAATAGTTGAAAGTGATTGGAGGGCACCTAAATCCTCTTCCCACGCCCACCATTTCCCCTAACATACCCAATAAAAATTTGGATATAGCTACTTTGTCCAACGTGATTGGAAGGTTCGTGAATTTAGTCTTTGAAGATGACACCCCCCCCCCCCCACAGCCCTCAGGGCAAGGGTTGTAAGTAAAGCCCTGTGGGCATATAAGGTATATAGAAAAAGGATGATCGTATAAACTTCGGAAGAGGCTCGTTGGATTGGTAACCAGAAGTTCTAGTGCCCTTTTTAAGATTCGGAGGGTGATCGGAGGTGGATAAGCCCCCGGCCCTTACACTTGTATTTTCCCAAAATGCATCTGATAATAATTTTGAAATGACCCACAGCCCTCAAGGCGAGGGTTGTAAGTTATACCCTGGGGGAATACAAGGTATATAAAAAAGGTGATCGTATAAATTTCGGAACGGGTTCATTATATTGGTAATCAGAACTTCTGGTGTCCTTTTCAAGATTGAAAGTGATCAAAGGGTGGATACCACACCCAAACCTCGTACTTTCCCGAAATTTATCTGATCGAAATTTTGAGATGGCCATTTGTTGTCGTAGAAACTTCGAAAACGGCTCATTCGATCGGTAATTTAAAGGACTAGTACCCTTTTTTGGAGTGCAAAAAGCCCCCCCCCACACCCATCAATTCCAAAAACACAACAAATCAAAATTTTGAGACGGCCATTTTGTTCAGCGAATTTGAAAGGTATGGATATTATGTCTTTGACAACCCCCATACCTTCTCAAGACCAGAACGTAATTTGCACTTTACTGAAAAAAAAAATGGCTGTGGATTGTCAGTTTAGTATGCATATACTGATATTTATTCCTTAAGGTTTAATACTTTTTTATTTATTAAAGTTAAAAAAGTTAAAACATTTTAAACGTAATGAAAGTCGAATTTTAAGAGTCAAAATCAATTGAGGGGCGTCAGACTCTCCCCCCCCCCCCAAGCCAATCATTCCTCAAAAAAAATATCCGATCAAAATTTTAAGAGAGCTATTTTGTTCAGCATTGTTGAAAGGTCCAGTATTGAGGATGTCAACCACCCCACAGTCCTCAGGACAACAGCTGCAAGTTAGGCAATTCGTTCATTTTCTATACATAGTATATGCTATTGAGAAAGGTATACATATTTGAACTATACTTTCAAAGAACACGACGGGCATTCAGGTGAGCCTTTCAGAGAGTGTTGAACTAGATCAAAACACGCTATACGTATACAGATTGCCAAAAGGGCACAACACAGGAATAACTGAGTATATTAAGTTGGAAAATTCAGGAAATGATAAGGGAGATGACCCAAGAAGGCAATATTTGCATGCTAACAGTACTACTACAACTACCACAACCACTACTACCACACTACTCCACTTACAGTATTAAGGGGAAATTTGAAATAAATCAAAAGACGCTATGTGCATGCATATTGTCAAAATAGCGTACCTCAAGAGTTGATTTGGGTATTAAGTTGAAACTTTCAGGAAATACTTAAAGGGGAAGATCATGTCACTAACAGGCATTATGTGCACACTACTCCTAATACTAATTTCACTGCTACATTTACTACTGCTACATTTACTACTACTACTACTACTACTTCTATTACAACTACTTGTAGGGCTAAGAGCAATGAGATGAAAATTTTAAGAAGTATATAAACATACAGGTTATCAAAACGACACATCAGCAATGTCATAGCAATGGCTAAATATACTAAGTTCAAACTTCCAGGACTTGATGAGAGGGATGTTCAACTGACCAAAAGGCATAGGTTAATGCTACTGCTGCTAGCAATACTACCGCTATTCAATACTATTACTAGTAATATCAATATAAACTACTGTGACTACTATTACAACTATGCCTAAGGGCATGAAGGTGAAATTTTCCAGAAATTTTGAGGGGGGAAGATGAACTGAATCAGAACACGCCCTCTGTATGCAGGTTGTTCAAAGGGTGTAGCAGTAATATCTTAGGAACAGTTAGGTGTGTGAAGTTGAAACCCACAGGGCTTGTTGTGAGGGATGTTTAACTAACCAAAAGAAAATATTTGCATCCTATTGCTTCTTTTTTTACTCATACAATTGCTACTGTTCCTATTATTACTACCTCTGTAACTGCTACTGCCACTAAAGCTTAGGCTACAACAATTAATTCTACAGCTACTACTACTAAACTGCTATTAAGACTAAGGACACTAAGGCGATAAATTTGGGATATATAGAAACTGTATGGAACTAAATGGAAACACACTAAATGGAAACACACAGGTTGTCAGGCGGACGCATCAGAAATTCTTCAGGAATGGTTGATGGTAAATATTAAGCTGAAGCTTTCAGCGTATGTTGAAGAAACCAAATGTGCTATGCCGACACTGCTACTAATGCTGCTACAACTATTGCTACTCCGCAAGCTAAGGGTATGAAGGTGAAGGTCTTAAGGAATATTAAGGCGGATGTTGAAGTAAATAAAAAAACGAAGAGCTATGACTTTTAAGGATAAGTTGTGGGGGATTTTGAACTGGCCAGGAGGGACTAGATGTATACTTTTAATACTATCACTACAGTTAATGCAACAAATGACGCTAAAGGTATTAAGATGAAATTTTTAAGGACCTTTTAGGAGTTTCAAGTAAGGGAAAAAACTGTAGGCATTCAGGTTTTCAAAAGGGTATATAAGTATATCATAGACAGCACCACTTTATAATAGCTACAAATATCTTTGAAACTTTTAAAGGAGCTAATTTAATTCAAAATTAAAAGTTCTGGTGCCCTTTTTAAGAGTAACAAGAGATTGAAAAACAAGCAGCCTTTTTCTCAAGCCCCTTCATTTTCCAAACGCATCCCGTCAAAATTTTGAGACAACCATTTTGTTAAGCATAGTAAAACGGTCCAGCAGCTCTGTCTTTATAGATATCAGGAATGTCAATCCCCCTTCCCACAATTATGCAATTGGTCCATTATGTTTTAAAACTAAATGTTACTTTAAAATAAATCAAAAGGCATTGTGTTTATGGTTGCCAATAAGACACTTCAGCAATATATTGAGAATGACTGGGGTTAAAGAAGTTGAAAATATTGGGGATACTACTATTAATACCTCTGCTCTTACAATTTAAATACATCAAAGAGTGCAAGTATATCCAGGCTGTCAAAGAGGATAGATAGAATCTTTTGGGAGTGATCTTAAGTTTTATTTTTCAGGTCAACTTCAGAAGTTATAAAATTAAGTAGAAAAATACTGTTTGTGTCAGGATTAACAATTGTTGAAAAAGTTTCTCCAACATACTAATAGAAACACATATTACGGATTTCTATAGAAAAAGGCTGAAATGATATAAAATTAAGCCAACAATGAGCAAAAATAAGTCAAATAATCTTCCAAGCGTAAAACTACCACTAATCACTATCAATAAATAAATAAAACTCGAAACGAAAAGAAATTACAATAAATAGCCAAGTCAACCTCAAAACGAACAAAAATTAACAAAGTAGGGTTGATGACCCCCATACCTTCTTAAGACCAGAACACAATTTGCGCTTTACTGAAAACAAAATACGTTTGAAAGGTTTTCACTTTTCTCACTTTCATCAATAAAAAAAAACTTTTATGGATAAATACCAGTACATGTCAATAAACTGACAATCCACGGTCATTTTTTTTTCTTTTTTTTTTAATAAAGTTCAAGTGTTTGGGTCTTGAGAAGAATCTTTTTTCTTCTTCTTCTTCTCCTTTTTGCACGTAACAGTAAAAAAAAAAAAAATCAAAATAGCCTTTAGTACATTTTCAGTAAAGGAAGAGGTAAAGATCACATTGGTTCACAAGACAATAAACAACAAATAACCTTATCCCAAACACTAACATGGGCTGGGGGGAATATCCGTGTGAACAGGTCCTTGAGAAATTTGAAAAGCGTTTGCCTGATAATAAAGCTATTCTTGGTGTTTTATCTCCTCTTTTCCTAGAGAAAAATTTCTTCTACCCCTTGAAAATTGTATTTGTTTCTACCTTTGTCTATTCCCAGCAAAGATAAGGTCATACCACAAACAAATTGCCACCATTTTCAGTGAATAAAACAGGATTTGTCTTAATCACAGCTTATGTTCCAGTCTCTTATGTAGCATTAAAACAAAACCAAAGTTTTTCAGATGAAAGTAAAGAGAAACATTACAATTTGGATCGGTAGAAGTAATAATGTGTATAAAAGGAATCCTCTGCCTCTGAATTTTCCCTTCTCTTTTTTTGAGACAGCATACTAGTGGCAGAGTTCTATTTTTTTTGGGGGGGGGGAGTCAAATAAAGTCGCCAAAAGCTAAATGGCATTTGTTATCTTTTTTCGACACTAGCGCCAATTTCCACTCTTCAAAGTTTCTCACACTCGTCATTTTAACCAGTAGTTTTCTTTCACAAGCAACACAGATAAAAAAGTAAATCCTTTCAATCCAAAAAAAATCCTATAAACTTTTCTTTTTCCAGGAACTAGGCTTAAATAAAGAATAAGTCATTCAGAAAATCCTAATAAGACACCCCGAGGTTTTCGTTTTTGGCAAAACCATCTGCTTTTCTGTAATCGAATTTAAGAAAGTCGATTGTATAGGAAGTTTTGGAGAAGCTTGAAGTCTGTCATAGGAACATGTCATTTCCATTCTTACCACCAAATTCCTTTTTAAATTTATCCCCTTTCGAAAACAAACAAAATTCCTCAAGTCAATTCAGCATTCAGACAATAAAAATTTACCTTTTAAAGAAATGAACATAGAGTTTGTTGACGAACAAAATCATTTCGAAAAAATGCGTCAAAAATCTCAGTGATAAATACAGAGATATTTCTAGAATACGATATTTCTTTAATTCAAAATGGATTTTAATTCAAAATTTAATTCTACTGCCCTAGGAATGATGCATGGACGGATAATAGATAGACGTATCTATTAACAAATGAACTAACATCATTTTTATACAATCCTAATATGGGGGGATTAATACCAGAATTGCCTCTCACTCAAATGGAGTATCTGTCTTGGCTTTTTCTACAATTAGCCATGACTTGATTCCCACAGCTATTCGATTTCAATTCACATTTCTGAATTAATTCAGATTTTTGAATTAAAATCGAATAGTTGTGGGCATCAAGCCATGGCTAACTGTAGAAAAAGCCAAGACAGATAGTTAATTTGAATGAGAGGCAATTCTGGCATTAAACCCCCTTGTTAGGATTGTACAAAAATGATTTTAATAGGTATGTCTATCAATTATCCCTCCATGCGTCACTCAATTTAAATCGAATAGTTGTGGGCATCAAGTCATGGCTAACTGTAGAAAAAGCCAAGACTTATAGTCCAATTGAGTGAGAGGCAATTCTGGCATTAAACCCCCTTGTTAGGATTGTACAAAGATGATTTTAATACGTATGTCTATCTATTATCCCTCCATGCGTCATTCAATTTAAATCAAATAGTTGTGGGCATCAAGTCATGGCTAACTGTAGAAAAAGCCAAGACTTATAGTCCAATTGAGTGAGAGGCAATTCTGGCATTAAACCCCCTTGTTAGGATTGTACAAAAATGATGTTAATAGGTATGTCTATCTATTATCCGTCCATGCGTCATAGAATTTAAATCGGATAGTTGTGGACATCAAGCCATGGCTAACTGTAGAAAAAGCCAAGACAGATAGTCCATTTGAGTGAGAGGCAATTCTGGCATTAAACCCCCTTGTTAGGATTGTACAAAAATGAAGTTAATAGGTATGTCTATCTATTATCCGTCCATGCCTCATTGAATTTAAATCGAATAGAGTCATGGCTAATTGTAGAAAAAGCCAAGACTTATAGTCCAATTGAGTAAGAGGCATAGTCCAATTCAGTGAGAGATAGTCCAATTGAGTGAGAGGGAATTCTGCCATTAATCCCCACTTATTAGTATACCCCAAACTGTTTGAAAGATAACTTAAACACAATATTAAGAAATATACAAAGTAAAAGTTAAACAAAAGTATAACACAAAATGTTATCTAAAAATACACAAAGATATTTGTGCAGTATTTTTTGTCATTAGATGCGACTTTCTTTCGTTATTTTCCTTTTTCATTTTTGTAGTATAGCGTTTAATTCTCCTCTTTGTTTTTTTCTTGTATGTTTAAGCGATTATTCTAGTTTTTCTTTTGTTTTTTTTTTTCTGTAACAACACCTATAGTTCGTTAGATACGGCTGCCTTTTGTTATTTGCGGTTTTTATATGTTGTATAGCCTTTTTTCCTTATATTTGTTATATTCATGTATTTTTTCACCGTTTATTCTAGATTTTCTTCACTTTTTTTTTCAAAGACTACCGGACGAGAAGCCCAAATATTCGGGCTTATATTAGTCTATACATTTTTTTTTTTTAGCTGCATTAATTAAAAGCTGCATACGGTATTATCTATTTTATTTCAGTTTAAGTATCATTGGTAGTGTCCTCAGTCGACTATAATTTTCGAAATTGACTTAGATAACAAAACTCTGTATTCTGAGATAGGGAGGGGGGGTGAATTTTATCCGACCATAACAAAAGAGTAAACGATATTGTTTTATTCCTGTCGTCCGATATTTCTATCTCCGAGTCACAATACGGAAGATATGGATGGACTGAAAAAAAAATAATAGCCGCAAGAGAGGCTACGGGGGAAAATTCTTTGGTTGCCTCAAAACACCGACATTTCTTGCCACTTTTATCTGAACGCAATTAATATGCTTAGAAGAATATAATAACAAGCAATAGGATCATAAAGTTATGGTCTTATTTAGACCTTGTGGCCTTAAGCCGGTACGGTCAGTTATGGTCTTATATAGTCTTAGGGCCATATAAAGACTAGTAATACCATAAAAGGTGACTCTGCAAAGTTAAGTTTCAGCTTATTGACACCCAGCCACTTTAAAATTTTTGTTATGTCTACTTTGATAAGACAATCCTTGCTTAGATCTGTCAGCAAGACTTAAGTTACGATATGGTAAGTTACTACTGACTAATTTACCCAAAAAGTAAGTTTCGAGTTAAACTCACCAGCAGGTTTTTCAAAGTGGTAAGTTGAAGCATTTGACCAAAAAACTTTCACATTGAAGCTGGACCATCAAACCGTTTATGTTAATCAACAACCGTTACAGAGAAGTGGTTTGATACAGAACGATCTGGTCAAAACTTATAAGACAGGATGAAAAGAGACAAACTGAGACAAATCAACAACTTTGGTAGATTTTCCTACCATTTTCGAAAAGATGTAAATACAAGATGTTCGCCTGAAAACAAGACACACCAAGGTGCGGAGAGATAGAACTGCAACTAAATTCTAAAAACAGCCCATTTTCATATCCGTTTTATTGTCTGATTGCGAGAATTCTTGAGGTGGCAGCGTGCTAGTATCGGTAAGAGAGATATTCTATGTTTGCGCTACTAGAAGTTATACAATATCAAGAACTACTGTTATAGATTTAGTTCAGGATAAAGGTTAGTTCCAATCAATCGTAAACACTATCAAGCATGAAACAGCGGGCAAAATTCTTATGGTTTGGTCAGTTACCAAATGGCAAGATAAAAAAGGACAAGTACACATGAATACATTCAGAGGGAGGATGGAAGACACAGTTCCTTCCCTCATCCCTCTACATGTGCTTGTACTATTTTCAGCGAGCTTCAATATTGTTTAGAAACAGATTCGAAAATTACAGCAGATCTCAAACTACCACAATGTTTTTCCTTGTTCTGGGCCATTCGCTCCTCACGGAGACGGTCTCAAGGAAGATGACCTGTACGACATGGAAAATCGACCGTATTATACAGAGAAGATCTTCTTTTTTGTTCGATACGAGATTCTGTTATTTGAAGTCTGGTCATAGGTAGACGAAACATAATATTTAACTGAGAACCATTCCATTTATCTTACGGGTAATTTAGTCGAAATATAATCAATTTATATTTAAAGGTAAAGGATACAAAAACAAAAATATCCTGTTTTAATTTCAGAGAGACGAGGGGATATGCCTTTTTGAGTACAGTAGCATCAGAGCTAACCGACTTAAGTCATAATTTACGGTAGCTTTCAAAAATATCAGCGACCTCCCTGGTAAGAATAAGCCTTGAAACTTGCCGATCTTTTACAATAGCAATCATCCAAAGATTTTAAATGTTGTCTGTAAAGTTATACTTAATTTAATCGAAGGGTGATATATGTTTCCTGTGGTGCTAAGAATTTGTGCCGGGGCCAGAATTTGTTAGTTTGATTAGAAAATATTTTTAATGGGTAGTCATGAGAGGTCAGAAGTTGCCAACACAATAAACATGAAACTGGACAATTCCTGCTTCTTTTTTTCTACACGTTAAGTGGTATTTGAATAAATAGGTCTGATCTTCTTCTGCATAGGGTTGAAGATCTAAGGATACCAGAAAAGGACCTGTT